>NC_054758.1:22850000-23150000 GCF_018143015.1 Lytechinus variegatus
CTGAAGTTGCCTTTATTTCTGTTGTTTATGTTTCTGAAGTTTTATTTAGTTCTGAGGTTGTGTATACTTATGAGGTTGTCTTTATTTCTCTGACTCTATATTTCTGAAAATGTCTTTATTTCTGTGGGGTCTATTTTCCTCAAGTTGTCTTTATTTCTGCGGTTGTCTATATTTCTGAAGTTGTATTTAATTCTGCGGATGTCTTTACATTTCCCAAGCTTTCTCTATTTCTGCATGAACCTATATTTCTGTGATTTTGCTCAATTATATTTATATCTAGGTATTTTTATCAAAGATTATTTTTTGCGATTGTCTTGTTTTTGTGTTTTTCTTTATTTCTGCTCTTGTCTTTGGAACAAACTCCCTCCATCTCTTCGAAACCTCTCTTCTCTTAACCTCTTCAAAAAACATCTCAAAACACACTTATATAACCATACACCTTAACTTGTCTTATGCAATTAACAGCGCTTTGTATCCTCTGGAAAAAGCACTATATAAATCCAATTATTATTATTATTATTATCTTTCTGTGAATTTCTATATTTTTGTTATCTTTATTTAAAAAAAGAATTCGATATATTTCTGCATTTTAGTTTATTTTTAGCAGTGTATATAAAAATATATACATATATATATATATTTCTTAGAATGTTAAATTTCGGCACTTTTTGGCCACCCATCATGCCCATAGAAGACGGGGTCTCTTGAATCGCGAAGAGGGTCGATCGGGCTAAAAAAAATGAGCAAAATCGGGATGGTGCAGCATTTTACCCCCTTCCCTGGTCAGCTAACACCCCAACAGCTCGATTTAATCTAGGGTAACAGGACAATCTAAGTAATCGAGTGCGAACGTTTTAAGCACTGTTTGATAATATATATATACATATATATATGACTCTTATGAAAAATATTACATGATATTCCGATCTTTGATTCGAACTTGCAATTCAAAAGAAACTGTATTTTATTCCTACTTACGTGAAAACGAATTCAGCTTGGCTGAAATATATTTTTTTTCACCCTCAATTATAAAGTTTACTTTGTTTTGTATAATGTTGAATGACGACAAGGAAATAAAATATATTTGTATAAGTGAAGATATATATAACATATAGACTTAATGAATCACGCGAACACAAGACGTAAGATGATTTTTTTGTATACTGACACGAAAAGAAATACTAAGGAGTCTTTGTATGAATAAATCAAATTAATACGTATTTCTCTAAGCGACTATTGTCAAGACCTGAAAACAGGAGTTTTCTTTTTTGCATATTCCGTATAACATAACAGTATAATATATTCACTATTCAAATAATGCGAGCACGTAGTGGCAGCTGAATTATACACTCTAAATACAAGAAATGTTAACTTAACATTCGAAAGGTTGGAGGAGTTACAACATTTTCTTAATGTTGCATTTACCACTTCAAATGGTTCTACCCAACACTTAAAATGTTGGATTCAGCTTTATACAAGGTTGGATGTAACATTTGGAAGAGGTTGTCACTCCTCCAACCTTTCAAATGTTGATTTAATATTCGAATTTTAGAGTGTATACTGATCCGAAAAACAGAACGATTTAAGCACTGTTTGATATGTAGGACACTTAATATGAACGAGGTTACATCGGCATAATGCAGATGACATTACGATCTTCGATTCAAACCTACAATTCAACATAAATCCCCATTTAAGAGGGAGCTATACTTTCACTTTAAATTTTATGCAAGAATGGATTATCTTTCTCTCTCTCTTTTCTTATACTTACCCTCAGGTTCGGAAAAGATGATTTCGTTATTACTTCCATTTAGATTAGTCCTTGAAATATTATTGGTATTAACCCAGTAGACCAATCGATCATGTGGGTCGTAAGCAACCGATCGAGGTGAAGTAATATCTACGAAAAAATATTGAGATTGGATTATTAAGTCAATTGTGTGCTTGAAAGACATTCAATGCTAAAGGATACCACATTTTGAAAGCACCAACAAAAAAAATTCCAGTGAATGAATAGATTTGTAAATGGATTTTGACAGCATAATTCGAAAATTATGGCGGAGATAATAAAAAGATTAAAAGGAAATTTGCTGATTAGCAAGAAGTGTGATGATCAAGCCTTTTTTGAACCCCTCACAATAGTGTTCCGTGTTCGTTCAAGCATGAACGAAACTGACTTTTTTTAATGGCATTTGAGAGATAGGACTTTAGATAATCTATGGACAACAGAATATACACATCATAATTTAAAACAAAATTTTGTTAGACTTTTCAAAACTGTCCCTAATTTTTTGATACGCAATATAGAAGTGAGGAATTATCTGATACACTACTTACCCGGTAGAGGGAGTCTGACGTATTGATTATCTAGAAGTAAGGAATTGTCTTATACACTACTTACCTGGTAGAGGGAGTCTGACGTAACGATTATCTAGAAGTGAGGAATTATCTGATACACTACTTACCCGGTAGAGGGTGTCTGACGTACGGAGTTTCTAGAAGTGAGGAATTGTCTGATACACTACTTACCCGGTAGAGGGAGTCTGACGTAACGAGTTTCTAGAAGTGAGGAATTGTCTGATACACTACTTACCCGGTAGAGGGAGTCTGACGTAACGAGTATCTAGAAGTGAGGAATTCTCAGAAACACTACCAGCCAGTATATTTCCCCCTTTCACAATCAGAACAATAGATGATTCTGTTATAAATATAATTGGAAAAATTTATACATAATGAATTTATATTTCGTTGATATGAGGTTAAAAGTATTAAATTTTAATCGAATTCACGTATGTGCCTACTCGTTTCATCTCTATGAAAAAATAAATACCAAAGACTGCACGGGATGGCGTTTGCTTCACAGGTCTAAGATGTCAGACACCTCAGCAATACATCTTTTATTCGATTGAAGAAAAATATGATGTCATACTTACATCATCCTGCCCTCTTCATATAAAATTACTCCGGGGCCAACCCCCGTTGGAGCAGAAAAAAGGAAAAAAATAGACTTAAAAATAATATTCTTTAGGTTTGTTTGGTGATGCAACTGTACGAGTACGATTAATATTGATATAATTTTTTTCGAGAAAGTAACAAGACATTCCCCTCTTTATAAAATAACCTGGAGCCACCCAGGTATGTACTACAGTAAGCAGTAAGAGATACAGTGATATATCAGTAATTATCGAACCGATTTGATGATAACTACGTTATATGTTTGATAAGATTTAAAAAAAGTAAGCCAATCGCGTAATGCATATAATATTTGGACCTGATATCTGAATGATATTATGCTATGATTGTACCGCACACTTTAGTTTGTTAATTGACTGAATTGGCCTCGCTACATGATGTAAAGTGATGGAAGTTTATATAAGTGCTCCCGGAGATTACCTCTTTCACAGTAAACTCCTATGTAGCCCGGAAAACACCAGCAGTCGAAGGCGTTAATAAGGTCCAGGCAAGTTGCTCCATTAAGGCACGGTGAGCTTTCGCACTCATTAATATCTAGGAAAATAATTTAAATACATGCATGTATTACCATATATCATCTTCTCACAAAGTTCTGCTGTATCCAAGTGATGTACCGGACATATTCCTAAATTAAGGATGTTTCATGAATGATCACGGGTACATTTTTGAAAGATGAGTGACAACAACTGAACATTTTGCACCAGAGTGTCTCGGAAATACATGTAGAAAGCTATCACCAAAAAAATATACGGGCTATTACTGACTCGGAGAGGATCCTCGTCGCAATTTGTTCCCAGGAATATCTTTACTCAGAAACTGAGAGAACATGACATACTAGGCATTTGTGGTGTTTTTCTTCCCCTTAAAGCTAAAACAAAATAAACAGTGCCTGAAAGCGGAAAATATCGACTTTTGTGACTTCATGCGCATCACTTCATTATTCCCTATACATATGTAGTAAAAGTTATCAACTTTAAGTACATCTTCATGTACGATCTGATGATAACTAATAAAGGAATAATACAGTCATCATTTAATACGTACCAATCTCACAGTTGTTCCCTATTATCCCAGGTATACAGGTACAGTTATAGCTATCATCAAGGTTACTACACGTGCCATTATATAAACAAGGGCTGCTCAAACATTCATCCAAATCTATATGAAAAATGAGAAAGATTCAACATGTTCAATGCAATAAATAATATATATACTTAAAACCTTAGTAGTGTTTGTGGCAGATATAAAGGGCGAATAAAAACACAACCCTTAAGGGGTGTTCTCTAACGATAAGTATGTTTTAATAAATGGAGAAAATAAACATATTTCAAAGATTAAGAGATAGGAATTTCCTCAGCGTTTAATATATGACGCATGCGAGCAACTGTTCCCGATGAATAATAACAATAATAAAGAGAAGGGGGTGTAACCATAAAATGTCTGATGATAAAAGCCAATAAAACCAATCTCTATTTTTTATAGACAGTTGGAATTTTGCCGAATTTAAATCACACGATGGAGCTCCTTCGTGAAGTCAAAAAAACTAAATTAAAAGAAATAGAAGTAACTCGATTAAACTCTGATGGACTTTTGTAAATCTTCACCAATATGTTGTTGTTGTTTTTTTTCTTCTATTAAAACTAACTTTCCATCAGGTGAACTGGTCCGTTAAAAATCTTGATAAATGCATAAAATCTCGAACAAGGCGTCCAGCAGCCCTGCACCGAAAATGACGAATTTGTGTTCCGCCCGGAAATGAGATATCTAAGCCATTCAAAAGACTACATTGATGTTAGTTAGATACATGCACCCTTTGATAAATAATATGACAAAATATATTGTTATTGTATATCAAAGCCCGATGATTTTTTCATCTTCATTGGAGACCAAAGGCTTGAAGCTTGCTGAAGACCTGTTCACCATTTATGACATAATGCGGTATAAAGATAAGTGATAATAGAGAAACTGTTTTCTTGGTCTAACATGTCTAATGTAGTAGATAAGAATGTAGGATAAGAAAGTGTTGTTTTTTTCTCCCTAATAAGGGAATGGGTATTGTTTGAGGACCTTCGGAGACCAACTTGTATTTTTACTATGATATTTTGCATTTAGCTTACGCAGGGGCCGCGGAAGCGGGAAGGGGGTGGGGGCTGAAAACCGTTCCGCGTCCCCTGTTAAGCGTTATTAATCATACCATACCGTGTTGACAGTGCCGTCCGAGACGTCCTGATGGACAGTTACACTTAAGATAAAATAAATCCATATCATTTTGGTCATTTGTTCCGTTCAAACTTTCTGAAAGAACAAAGTAACATGATCATATTGTCATTCCACATAATAATAATAATAACAATAATGACAATAACAATAATAATAACAATAATAATAATAATAACAATAATAATGATGATATTAAAAAATGATAATAATTTCAGGATAGCCATTTCATTTCCAAAAATCGTTCTCCCAGTCTACCCTGCTTAACATGAAAATGATATTAATACCTCGGATGAAGCTGGACTTCCTAGGCGCTTCAGCATTTTCATACCTAGTACCCATTTGCTACAGGTGGGTGGAGAATGGCAAATGTAGATAAACGCCTTTCCGAAAAGTGCTGTGATGGGATTCGAACCCTCAACCTCGTGATTTAAAGTAAGGGGGCTTTATCCACTCGCCCATAAGAACACTCCTATAAATGCTCCATTGATGGGCCAAATTTAGTAAGGGAGATTAATATTAATCATCATCATCACCATCATCGTCACCGTAATCATTAACATCATCATCATTATCATTCTTGTCATTACCACCAACATTATCATCTTGGTCACCGTCATCATCTTCATCATCACCATCATCATAATCAGTAACATCATCATCAACAACAACAACATAATCATCATCATCACCACCGTCATCATCACCATCAGCATAAACAACAATAACATAATCTTTCTTACCAGGTAAAGAGCAGATAAGATGGTTTAGGGAGAGCATCTCAGGGACCATCTTCTTATAGATAGAAGGAAAGTTATTCATTAAGCTTATTGGTACCAATTGAATATTAGTCCCATCCCGACGTTGGATGTGCCCACATACACTAGATGAAGCTGTTGTCATGGTGATAGATGCTTGTATGAAACAAAAGACATAATGATCTGGTTAAGGAGGCTTGGTATCTAGACTATGTCTATGACAACTGGGCATCATAAAAAAGATAAAATCCAAACAGATATTAGTCAGGTTAAAATCTTGTGAAGCTCATGGTGTACTGGCTGTTCGAGAGTCAAGCAAAGGCTATCAGTCGTTATACCATGTGACCATGTTATACCATGGTCACATTTGCTCTACGGCGGCCGTACGGCGAGTCGGAAACAGCCGTTTCAACATTTTTTGTACCAGCTACATATAGGTGGTTTGAATTGAAATTAATAAAACGGCTGTTGTCGACTCGCCGTACGGCCGCCGTAGATCAAATGTGACCAAGGTATTAACGAATGCTTGTATTTACTAGCAAAAGCATTTGCTCGCTAAATTTTATGCATACGAAATCAAGCAAAAGCCAAGCTAAAGTCTAGCAAATTCCATTGCTTCCTTCTGATGCATCTGACCCAATGTCTAGGGCGTTCTATATAAATTTATGACAAATCATTCAAGCTATGTTTTTAGGGGAGAGGGCTCACAAATTTCATTTTATATTACATTTGTTTTATTGAATTCAAGTGCACGACCATATGAAAACTCAGCCCCATCCAAATTATTTAACCTTCTATTATACCCTAATTTTCTGCCCATAAATTGAGTACCCCCAGTATAGGCCTACAACGTAAGAATGGGGAAAAAGCCAATTCTTTTAGTTCTGCAATAGAATTCGTCGCATCCTACGTATTATTGATATTATATGAAAAATATTTCAAGGACAACTTGCATAATGGCGCTTGTATTTGCATCAACGATAGGGTTCATTTAATTATTGTTAGAGGCAAGATTTGTAGCAAACCTATACGCAATTTACTAATATTCTATGTTGTTTTATTGAAGTAAGAAATTAAACCGATTCACCATTTTGATCCAATTTGGTATGCTAGAATGTATACTAGTTTTGGTCTCGTCTTTTCAGCCACATGATAGATCCATAATATTGTGTTGGTCTTGTATTTCGAATTCACTATAGTGTTTTTTCCCGCCACTTTTCCAATCAATCACTATGCCGTATACGCCCATTCTTTTGGACCAACTGCTTTATCTCTTCATACAATATAGAAAAAGCCCTAATTAGATATCATCTCATTCTTTCACGACTCAAATATTTTAATCGGTTTGTCAGAAAAAAGAGATCCATTACTTTAATTATTAAACTGTGAATGGTGTGCTTCTAGTACATTCCTGTACTCTCTTCGTACTTCCAAATTAATTCAAAGCTCATTTCCAGTCTCCCTCATTTATTTATTCCTCATTGTAACAGATTTCTAAGGAAAGAAACTCCCTTTGGTGATCATTCTCGGTATTTTCCAGACTGAAAAGCATGTAATGCGGTTTCAATGTATTAATTCAATTCAATGTAGATTATGTAAGACATTGTTTTGTTACATGCTTAGAAGTCTATAGTGATTACTCAATCTTGTTGGACTTCTTTTTATGATTCATGGTTCTTTTTTTGTAAATATTGTCTTCTTCCAATGTCCTCATATTAAACTCTAAGTTTTTATTTGCTGAAATTGGTTTATCCATTGTATCTTCAGGGTGGTCGAGCTCTGCTCTGCTGCCCAGTCATCATTGACCAAGATGGGTCTTACTCTTTTTGCATTCAAATATGTTCTTATTGTTGATACACTAGCACCACTTTCACACATGAATACACCTCAACACACACACTCACGCACATGCACCACTTGAAGTTGACCCCTCTCCAAACCTCCGGTACTTTACATTTACACGTCCCCCTGTTTGAGTCACATACTTTTACTCCAGATATTTTCATTGAGAACCCACAAGATAGCAAATATTACACTCCCCAAGAATTCAACAACAAATTTAATATTACTCCAGATCATCTATCTCTTTTACATGCAAACATAAGAAGTCTAAATAGAAACTTTGAATATTTAGTTAACCTCATACACTCATTAAATAACTTTCAGTTTTCAGTCATCGATTTAAGCGAAACATGGCTACATGAAAGTTCTCCTGACATGTTTAATATACCTAATTATAAATTGATAAGGGAAGACCGTAAGGGAAGAAGAGGAGGAGGAGTTGCTTTTTACATTTCACAAAATCTCAAATTCAAGATTCGATCTGATGTTAAATTATTGCATGCAGAGTCATTGTTTATAGAGATTGAAAATTCTAATTCCAAAAATATCATCATAGGATTAATTTATAGACCACCTGATACAAATGTCGATCGTTTTCGCGATGAACTAGAATATCTTCTTCATGAAATAGGGAATAAAAACAAACATTGTTTTCTGCTCGGTGATTTTAATATCAACTTCTTGCCCTCATCTGACATTAATGATTCATCCAATTTCATGAAATTTATATATTCGTTTGGCTTTATTTCTATTATTAATAAACCCACAAGGATTAACTCGAATTCATCAACTCAGATTGATAACGTATTTTCGAATGTTCATAATAACAAAGCCATAGGAGGGATTTTATGTTCTGAAGTTTCGGACCACCTGCCTATTTTCTTAACTTGTGATTGTAAACTTTCTTACCCCAAATCAAACAAAGAATATACTTATCGTAAAGAATCTAAATAAAATATAGAATTACTGAAGCAAGATCTAGTTTTGGAAGAATGGGATGATGTTTATAATGAAGTAAATCCCAATATTGCATACAATAACTTCAGTAATACATTAAAACATTATTATGAAAAGAATATCCCTATAGGTAAAGTAAAAAACCAACTTAACAAACCCCAAAATCCTTGGATAACGAAAGGTTTACTGAAGTCCATACAGACACGTAATCGCCTATATAAATATCACTTACGCAATCCAACTGATGATTCTTTAAAAAAATATAATATATATCGTAATAAACTAACAAAATTAATTCGAATATCCCGAAAATTGCACTTTACTAACAAAATAAACGATGCCAATGGAAATACAAATACAACTTGGAAAGTTATCAAAGAAGTGTTGGGTACAATAACAACCCCCCCCCCCCCCACCTAATGATAAAATCACTCTCAATGGATCTGAAATACTTGATCCCACTAATTATGCAAACTCATTTAATTCTTTCTTTACCAATATTGGACCCGAGCTTGCAAACAAAATTAACAGTCACAACACACATTTTACAGATTACCTCACAGATCCAAATCAAGAATCTCTTATTTTTTAACCCCAACAAACCCCTCCGAAATTATCACTATTGTTCGTTCCCTTCATAATTCTAGATCTTCTGGTTGCGATGGCATTAACATGTCTCTTCTTAAGCAAATAATCCACCCTCTTGCTAGCCCTCTGACTCACATATTTAATAACTCCCTATCTCAAGGTGTTTTTCCAGACTTATTCAAAATTGCAAAAGTTAATCCAATCTTTAAAAAAGACAACCCTCACGAAATAAGTAATTACCGTCCCATTTCCTTACTTCCAACAATATCTAAAATTCTCGAAAAAATAGCTTACACAAGACTTTATAAATTCATAAACAAATACAACATTCTAAATTGTAATCAATATGGTTTTAGAAAAAAATTATTCAACAGACTTAGCATTACTTCAAATTTATGACAAAATAACAAATGCCATAGCGAACAAAGAACACGTAATTGGCATTTTTTGCGATCTTAGTAAAGCGTTTGACACCCTCAACCATGAAATTTTACTTTCCAAACTCAACCATTATGGAATACGAGGACAATGTTTCTCTTTTTTTAAAGACTACTTAAATAATCGAAGGCAATATGTCAATTTTAAGAGTTGCGACTCTGATTCTCTTTTAGTTCGATGTGGTGTCCCTCAAGGTTCCATTTAGGCCCACTTTTATTTTTACTCTACATTAACGACATTATTAGAACCCCTTCTATTTTATCCTCCGTATTATTTGCCGACGACACCAATATATTTTATTCTCATAGAGACCTTAATTCATTAAACAATATCGTAAATCGTGAAATAGACAAAGTGTCAAACTGGTTCAAAGCCAACAAACTCTCCCTTAATACAAAAAAAGACACATTTTATGTATTTCAGACACCATTCCCATAACATTAACACACCGATTCACATTAACATTGACGGCACCCCCCTAGAACAGAAAAACCAATCTAAATTTTTAGGTATAATTATGGATTAATTTTTGACTTGGAATCAACACATACACCATGTTACGATGTCCGTTTCCAAAAGTATTGGATTAATTTCTAAGTTAAAATTCACTCTTCCTGACAAAACTTTATTCTTATTATACAATTCATTAGTCCTCCCTTATATAACATATTGTAATATCGTCTGGGCAAATTGTGGTTCTTTAAACTAAACTCCATCTTTAAACTACAAAAAAGAGCAATCCGTATGTGCGCAGGGTCACATTACTTGGCTCATTCTGACCCATTTTTTCATAAACTTAAAACCTTAAAAATCTTTGATATAAAAACGATTCAAGTAGCTATCTTTATGTTCAAATACTTTAATAATCAACTTACTCCGTCCTTTAATAATATGTTTAGGTTTAACAGGTCTGTTCATTCCTACCCATCTTGCACATCCTGAAATCTTCATCTCACCAACCCTAAGTTATTAATAACTCATAAATCAATTCGACATTATGGTCCCGATATTTGGAACAACTTTCCAAACAACGTTAAGTCATGTTCAACAATATACTCATTTAAAGCCACTATTAAAAGAAAAACCATTGAATCATATGCATCCCCCTCTTCAAGTTAATTATTCAACTGCCCTTTACTGCACCCGCACCTGCACCTGAACTGCACCCACTTGGTCAATGAAGAAAGAAATTAATGTACCATTTTACGAGGCCGCCATCATTTTCAAGCTTAACCGCTCACGATGGCGGTCTCCTGCATTCGTTTAATCTGTTATTTTCTTTTCATCGAATATTGCTACTTTTTAATATCAATTTTTCATTGCTTTGTTATGACTATTGCTTAATTGTATCACCTAGATGTTATGTTGAATATTTATGCTGAGTGCAGAAATAAAATCAAATAAAATCAAAATCAAATCAAATGCTAACTCACCTGTGACGCTTGTGAAAATAAAGAACGTAATCACCGACACTGACGATGTAGCCGACTGTTTGGAAGAAAGTGATTACCATAATTACTGAAAAGATGTAGAAAATGGTTCGATAATTCCCTCCTTCCCAAAAGCCGAATGTAAAGCATACAATAAAACTTAAGTACATTGCCAAAACTCCGGTGTTGATTTAACACCAGCCCGGTATCTACATCGGTCCACACCAGAGAAATGTTGAAACAACACCAGTTAATAATCAAACCGATATTGGTTTAACACCAATTGGTGTTGCTTAAATGCCAAATTGGTGTTAGCGTGACACCAATCCGATGTTGTTTCAACACTTCTCTGGTGTGGACCGATGTAGATACCAGGCCGGTGTAAATTAACACTGGCGTTTTTGTAGTATATATTGTAATATAATTTAAAAATGAAATTATTCTTCGTTCGATTTAATCAAAGCCAATAATAATAATAATGGCGCGAACGCAGCAACAGTTTCTTTGGATACAACAATTTTATACACGTATATATATACAAATATAGATATAAATTAGAAATCTTAAATCATGGTAATGATGATGGTGATTATCAGTTAGGTAATTCTATATATTACCAATTACCATAATAGTGTTAAAATAAAGTTATGTTTGGGTAGAAACGATAACGTAGTAGGAAAAGTAAATGTAAAAAAAATATATCTAATTTCAGCTAATCCCAAGGCTTTGTATTTCAAACCAACATAGTCTTTGTGACTCACATGATAATTGAAATTTGAAAAAGGCAAAATTGCGTTAATGCAGCTGATAAGATTGTAAACTTTGATTGCTATATGATAAAAGTATTTTTTAAGAAATAAAATTTAGAGTTAGCTGCAAGAATAAACATAGTCTTCGTACTGAGTTTTGTAAAAAAAAAAACTAGAGCCCCCCCCCAAAAATAAAATGATAATAATAAATGTGAATTTACCATTTCAGTGAGACAGAACTAAATAAATCCAAACGAGTACAGAGATTGTACTCTGTCGAAATGTTTCAGTCTTCAATCTCAGCTGTTGCCTGAAACTAATATATTTAGGGTTCTGCCGACATCCTTTGGCTTAGGAATCAAGTTTTTAAAATATGAGAACATGAATATGGCAACCTGTAGTTCATACAATTCAGTGATCTTAAGAATCCTTAGATCTTTAAAAAGATTAGCAGTATGCGAAAATGCATTTTCGTTGCTAATGATACGGACTGCACGTTTTTGTAATTTTAAAACACGATCCAATAGGTAATCGGCACAGTGTCCCCATACAATACAAGAGTAAGAGATATATGGCAACATCATTGAATAATACAAAGTTAATAAGACTTGTTTGGTACTACATGAAGACGATTCATTGCACCAATACTTTTGAAAATTTTGGAACAAATATCATTAACGTGTATACTCCAACTTAGATTTTCATCTATATAGACACCCAAGAACTTGGTATTGGTTGTTCGCTGAATTTCATAATCATTTATACATATTTTGATATTTTCCTTATCTATATTCTTATTTTTTTGGTTTAAAGATCATGTAAAATGTTTTATTTACATTAAGTACAAGCTTGTTTGCTGTGAACCATTCATGAATAGGCTTAAGTTCAAGATTCAAAGTAGAGATCATTTCTATGATATTATTACCAGAGATAAATAAATTTGTGTCGTCTGCAAACAAGATAGAAAAAAGTCGTTGACTGACATATTGAAGATCATTGATAAATAAAAGGAAAAGAAGCGGACCCAATACCGATCCCTGTGGTACTCCTACATCTATAGTACACATTTTCGAATCATAATTGTTTAAAGATACATATTGTTTTCGGTCACTCAAATAACTATCGAACCATTTCAAAACTGTTCCACGGATACCATAATGATATAATTTTTTAAACAATATTTCATGATTAATACAGTCAAACGCTTTGAAAATATCCAAAAAGTCCAATTAGAAATTCTCTATCCTCAAAAGATCATTTAATTATCTCATTGTTAGTTTTTAAAAAATTATGCAAAGCCTTTCATACGAATTGATAACGAGCGAAATAATATTCCATTGATTTACAATGCTATGTACTTGTATGTTTAAATTGTCACTTCCCACTCTGTATTTTTGATGTTAATTGTTTCTGATGTTAAATAGTTTGTATTTTGTATTTTTGACGTTGATTGTTTTTTATGATATATTTCATAGTTATCTTGACATGTATTTTAAACTGCAGGGCCCCCTTGTAAAGCAGTTTTAAGAACCGAACAGGCCTACCCTGCAGTATAAAATAAATAAAACAAAAAATAAATAATCAAATGATACCATGCTTTTTATGGTCATGCTATCACAAAAAGATCAGGATTCAAAAGTATTGGATGAGGTCTGAATTGAAAAGCTGCAAAACGAGTAGAAATAGTCATAAAGGGTCAATACAGAACATGATTCTTTTGTCTGTCAATAGACATGAAAATCCATTCAAATCAAGCCCCTGCTTCTGTAGTGATGGTTCTATAAGATAAATTGTGGTTTGAAATACCTATGCATGTTTGTTTGTCTGTTATGTTTTTGCTTGTGCAGAGGTGTGTTTGATTCCATGTTAATGTTGATCTTAACGTGCATGAGAATAATCACAAGAAACCGCTGAGAAACCCACTCATCGCCACTGAAAAAAGAACAGTGACTTTCAATATTGCGTCATTTTGCAACTTATGAATTTTGACCTTGCCCCCACATTTCAAGGCACTGCACCTCAATGTGAACGATAATCACATCGTGTACGGTATCATTTTAAAGAAAATTGGGTGATCTATTCATTAATATTAATTACACATTAATATGTACTAAAACCGATGAAGGATTATCGATGAAAATCAAAAGAAACAGCTGAAAAAAAATCACTCATCACCACGGAAAAAAGAACAGTGACTTTCAATATTATGTAATTTTGCAACATTTGAATTTTTACCTTGCCCCACATTTCAAGGTACTGAACCTCCATAATCATATTATATAGAGTATTATTGTAAAGGAAATCAAATGCTCCATTCATTGATATTTACTAGAACTGAAGAGAATTATCGATTAAAGTCAGATTTCCAAATTTTTTTTGAAGAGCATATATACATGTATATATATATGTGTGGGTGTGTATGTGGGTGTGTGTGTATGAGGGAGATGGGAAATGCCGCTATCCTGTTTAGCGTTCAATGATTAAACGGAATTTTCGTAGAATATCTATTTCTTGTTTCAATCAAAAATACATGGAATTTTGTTTCCTCTCTTAGATTGAACGAAATTGCGATCAGGGACCAATGTAGATAGATAGATAGATAGATAGATGGGTAGATAGATAGATAAATGGTATTTATTGTGATGAAAATTCAATTAGCAGACAAATGCTGAATTACATGAATTTGTACAGAGTAAGATTTCAGTAAACAAACAAGCAAAACAGTAAAAACAATAACAAAGTATACTAATGTATAATATTGGAAAGGGGTTACAAAAATAAAAGTATATTTTAACATAGATATATATTTAACCAATTTTGAATGAATAACAATACATTTAGATTAAAGAGTGGATTGTATAAAATAATACTTGCTTTTTCTAGGAAAGAAACAAACGAAAGCTATAAATTAGGGTAAAATTGAAGGAG
Source organism: Lytechinus variegatus (assembly GCF_018143015.1). NCBI lineage: Eukaryota > Metazoa > Echinodermata > Echinoidea > Temnopleuroida > Toxopneustidae > Lytechinus > Lytechinus variegatus. Next base: position 22,864,881 of record NC_054758.1, read on the forward strand.
GAAAACATGTATTCCATACAAAGGATTTCTAAATGAAACAGTAATCTGGGTTGGGATTGTTCTCGATATACTTGATAATGATTCTAAAGAAACACTGTGTTGATGGTAGTAATAATAATAGTCATATAGGAATCGGAGTCATGAATGATAATGATAAAGGATTATCTCAAAAGGAATCAAAATTAAAAATAAGAGGACGTTGAAGTAAAATGATCTGTACAAAACATATAAATGTAAAATGGGTTATAACATTATGAGCCAGTAAGAAAGTTAAATGATTACTGCAGAAATTAACAATTAGAAAAATGTTTCAAAAGTCAGTTACAGTTTAAGAGAAGCTACAAATAAAACAACAAAGTATAAAGACACAGTTCTTCACAGTCCATGAGAGTTTAAAAGTCTCGTAAAGAAGGGGTCTGGGCTGTTCCTGTAGCGATCAGTTTAACTTCTAGGTTCGATACATATATAATACTTACCATTTTTCCGATCAGATATGTCTCACTGGTTATGACTGAATTCTCAAAGATTGGGTAGCTTGTTTAACAGTCTATATTCTCTCATGTGTCTTATTTGTGTCTTCAGAAAGCTAATGAGGACAAAATAATCAAAATACAATTAACTTCAACCGAGTACCTATTTATTCAATTAGTTTGCAGTTTGATTTCATTTTCGATCAATGTAGAGACTTGCCCAACCTAGCGGAAATGAGATAAGCATGTCACATGTCACTCTGCGAATATCCATGCTTTATTAGTCTGTACGTGATAAAATTGGATTACTGCAGATGCATCGAAGAGGCCCCCCTGGTCTCTTTTTTATTTCGGTCTCTTCATGGCTTTGGCCATTCTGTTGGTTACAATAGCCATGATAGCAAAGTCGATATAAGCAGTATATATCAACAAAATAGCCACTATCTTCCATTTCAAGGCATTAGCCTGTTAGCTATCCCGACAATTAGCCATGGTAGAGACAGACAATATCCGGCTTATTTTGTTCATGATTTTGATTGATTGGCTTCATTGAAAACCTTAAAATCGATCCTCATCCATCCTTCGGTTTTAACATAAGAGAGATTTTAATAATAATATTTTTTCTATTTGTTATTTTTTTTGTCTTGATAATAAATTGATATGAGCAGAAAATAGCAACTACTTACCAGTTTATTTCAAGGCAGTACTTAATTATCGTTCAGACAGACAATATCCCGCTTATTTATTGTTTACTTGATAGCTTTGTTTCTGTAAAAAAAACCGTTTGTATGGACGTTCATTCCTCGTTATGTTTTATTAATTCATTATATTGAAGATATTGAATGAAAACTGGTACAATGAGCGAAGGATTCTATTTTGAGAGGCTAATGTGCCCTTAACTCTGTGCACGCTGAATTAATTTTAAGGGGATAATAATGAAAATTGTTTCCATTTCTTTTTCTTTAATTCAAGATATCCATCATGTCCATATTGCACCACTGATACTTATCGCTTATTATTATCATATAGATGACATCCAACAACTGTTGCCTTTTATTAGCTTATCTAATTTGAAGGTAGGGGAGAAAAATAATTATTACGATTGTTGAATTTAATTGTACGAATGTGCAAAATTGCAACATCAGCGCAAAGGGTTAATTGTTCGAGCCCCCCCCCCCCCCCCTCCCAGAGGAGCCCTATATTACGGTTTGATCGGACCAAGTTTTTGAAGATTGTGATGGGTGTGATGTCGACGATTTTGATGATGATGATATGTTATAATGCGGAAGCAATGAAAGTTATGAATACTGATGGAATTTATATTTATGAGTAATGGTAACCCATAACCATAAACCTTAACTTGTCCTATGCAATCAACAGCGCTTTGTATCCTCTGGAAAAAACGCTATATAAATCCAATTATTATTATTATCATTATTATTATTATTATTAATTAACAGTATTAATGATGACTTGGCATAGATGTCTGTTATCACTCTGGGGAATTTATACATATTTATTTACCATTATGTATTTCTCTGTCACCTTGTTCTAGCAATTGTATGAATTGCATAGAAGTTTCGTCTATTTGTAGGTCCCGGGTCCTAGGTCTCTTTCTTTATTCCACCTCTGATCTGGTCATATCATTCAACTTCCGTCATACATTTGTTTTCAAAGAAAAGCTTGTCCAACAGTATCGCAAGTATAGAACATCAACCTTTGGAGAAGTGACGTCAGGTGTATCACAGGGACCCGTTGTCGGTCCTATACGTTTCTTTCTTTACCCGAATGAATGACACAAACCTGGAATAGTACACTGCACACCTACCGGTAAAACGTGAAAAAAAAACGGACAGATATCAGGAAATCGTTCATAAAAAAACACTGACCCTCTGTGTGGTTTGTTTAATATCTATCTCAGTGGTTTCAAAGAGAGTTAATTACAATAATCACAATTAAAGGGGTATTTTACTCTGACGGTAAGTTGGTTTTAATAAAAACAAAAAATAATGAAGGAAAACATATGGGAAGCTTTCATAAAAACCCGTTAAAGAATAATGGAGTTATGAGATTTTAATTGTACGGTTTTGTGACGTCACAGACGAGCAAATCCTGACCAAACTTCGCAAAAAAGTATTTTTCTGAAATTCTCCTCTTTATAATTAAAACTAATATAATTAAAACCAATTATAAAAGAGTATACCTCCATGATAATATTATGGAATTCGTTTTACATTTGTTTTACATGACATATGGTAAGCTGCTCGCGTATTACGTCGTAAAGTAACAAGTCTCCTATTCCGTGATGCTTTGTCAACAATATCTTTCTCTTTAAAAAGAAATTACAGGAGAATGAAAGAAACTAATTATAAAAGAGTAATATGCTGTACTTCTCTGGTTACCCATATACAGTTATCATGGAGCTCTATACAGCTATCATACAAATAAAAATACCCGTTTAAACAAGCATTTCCGCATGAGAATAATCAATATAAATCACAATAGGAAATCGGTTGCATATTTTGATTTATATTCATGATGATTCTCATAATCACCAAGTTGATCAATATCTTCCAAACTGTATATTATTTTTCCCCATCTGCCTTTTAAGCATATGTTGTATTAACTTTTATCTTAATTGTTATCTGCATTCCCCTATAATGATTGAGAGAATAAAGATTTTTCGCAATCCTGAATAAGACTGGGGTAGGGGGTATTGAGAATATGGCTTAGACGATTGCAAACATTTACTGCATGATTGGTGTCAGGACATTAGAAAACTTTTTCTCTCAATCGTGATTTTATCACTGACCTACTTTGATATTATCAAGGAGCTTTCAAATGAGATGGAGTAACAGCAAATAAAATCTCTTTGAACAAGGTTAAAAGCCGCCAGCAGAAAGTATGTCAGGCATGCACTTTGCTCAACATCTCCTGCAATTGTGTAGACAAATGATTCCCTCATGACTCCGCTACTATAGGTCATACATATAAGGAAATATGATTTTGTGATGATAATTACTTTTTCGCCGCATCTTAGTCTGGTTATATGTGTTGTACATAATTCGGAGGCATGCGAAAATAAACTATGCTATATGTCCTGAAATATGACTCAAATTTGCTCGACTGGGCATGTGCGAGCACTCATCTGGCATATACAGTAATGAACAACAATATTCTACGATCACATTTGAAATTTTTTAAACGATTGGAAAAGTGTTAAGATCTGTTTTCAGTAAAGGTCAAATTCTTTCTTTTTTCACTAATTACGGGTTAATTGATATAATCTGGGCAAATATCTCGTCGTAATAGTGCTTGGTTATTGATGTTTTGTCATGCATTCAAATTTCAGTTTGTTCATTAATGTGAAAGATGAAAAATGGATACAAGTGGTTATTCGTAAAATTTCACCCCTCTGCTTTCTTTCGATTGCGAAGGCTGACATGAAAAGGTCCTTATTGCCGTTCTTTCTTTTGTGCTTCTTTAGAAATGAACAGCTGCTTGAATAAATTTGTTGCCTGTTTCAACTCCAGTCATAGAATCTTCTTGATATTGTCCTAGAAGTGTAAGCATATAATAATGAAAATAATAACAACCTCATATTTTACCCAGGGTAGCCACTTCAGTTCCGAAAACAGCCAGCGTTCTCTGATTTAATCTGATGTTGTATTTATTGCCCCGCCTTTGGCACGGCTACACTGATTGGCCGATCAAGCCTTTGGCACGGCTACCCTGATTGGCCGATCAAGCCTTTGGCACGGCTACCCTGATTGGCCGATCAAGCCTTTAGCACGGCTACCCTGATTGGCCGATCAAGCCTTTAGCACGGCTACCCTGATTGGCCGATCAAGCCTTTAGTACGGCTACCCTGATTGGCCGATCAAGCCTTTAGCACGGCTACCCTGATTGGCCGATCAAGCCTTTAGTACGGTTACCCTGATTGACCGAACAAGCCTCTTTAGCACGGCTACCCTGATTGGCCGATCAAGTCTTTAGTACGGCTACCCTGATTGGCCGATCAAGCCTTTAGCACTGCTACCATGATTGGCCGATCAAGCCTTTAGTACTGCTACCCTGATTGGCCGATCAAGCCTTTAGTACGGTTAACCTGATTGGCCGATCAAGTCTTTAGCACGGCTAGCCTGATTGGCCGATCAAGCCTTTAGCACGGCTACCCTGATTGGCCGATCAAGTCTTTAGTACGGCTACCCTGATTGGCCGATCAAGCCTTTAGCACGGCTACCCTGATTGGCCGATCAAGCCTTTAGTACGGTTACCCTGATTGACCGAACAAGCCTTTAGCACGGCTACCCTGATTGGCCGATCAAGTCTTTAGTACGGCTACCCTGATTGGCCGATCAAGCCTTTAGCACGGCTACCCTGATTGGCCGATCAAGCATGACTGTGAGGAACTAGAGCCCCTTTTACATCTTCACGGAAGCAACACGGATCATCCCGGATTGTCAATCCGGGGTCATCCGTGTACAGTCCGGGACTACCGTGTACACTCCGGCTACTCATCCGGCGCCATCCTTGATGTACCGGCATGTCCGGGAGAAAAATTGAACATGTTCAATTTTTCATCCCGGAGTACACGGACTGATAATCACCCGTGTTCATCCTTGTAGCCTCCTTGTACATCCGTGTATCTACCGAATGCATCCGGGAGGCTCCTTGTAAGAACCGGTTGATCCTTGTTGATACCGGCTTTATCCCGGGTCAAATGTTGTATTGTTTGCGTACATGAACAATAGTCCGTATTTATAACCAAGCACGAGCATGCTCCAGATGCTGCAAAAAGGGACGAAACTTCATTCTAGCAAGATGCCGGCGACAAGAAGTGGTAAGGTCGATCAAGACCTTACCCAGTAACGACGCAGTAAAGACCCAGTAACATCCGTGATCATCCGGGTATTCCGTGTTGGCTCCGGGAGCATATCAAATAGGATCCCTATTGCTACCTTGCCTATCCTTGTAGACTCCGTACTTTTCCGTACATATCAGTGTTAATAACCAGTTAACTCCGTATTAACTCCGGGAAAATACAAATTTGGCACCCGGGATCATCACGGACTGAGATCCGTGATGAGCGGTGTCACGAAACCAAGCTGAAGTATATTCTCGCCTTGACGCAAAGAAATACCCGTGACTAAAAGCTTGCGAGAAGAAGTTGATTTTATTACAGGTTCAAGACTTCAAGATGAATCTTCAACACACATGTGTATATATTTCAACACAAGCGCAATAAAATACCAGCTCTGAGACATACGTCTCCCTCTCTTTCGTAGCTATACTATCTTCTGACTAAAAGTCACTTTCCTTCCACTATTTATAACGTACCGTTACATAAAAATAACCCACTGTTACATAAAAATATATAAAGTAATACATAGAGAATTCTCTACCCTATGTTTCTCCTTGTCCGAAATTACATAAACTACTCTAGCCAATCAATGCCCAGTACTGACTTATATAAGTTATATTATTCCTTATCTTGGGGTGGATATAAAGAGATACATAAAGAAACTACTTGGAACCAATCATCTAACAGGACCACCTTACATAAGCATCGGGAGGCGTCTTTAAAGAAATACATAACGAAACTTCTTTGGACCAATCACATCATAGGAGTTCCTTACATAAGTTAAGTTGTTCCTTGTCTGGAGATGGATACAATGAGTTACAAAGAATAACCACTTTTGGCCAATGATGTTATAGGGCTATCTTACATAAGTGTCTGGAAATGAACTAAAGTTTTGTAAAGAGAAACTCTTCCTGACCAATCGCAGTTTAGTACTTTCTTACATAAACTGTGTTTTTCCAGACAGGGGTAATGATTGTTTATCCCTCCCTTGACGTTTGTATCAAGGACAAAGACTCCTGCAGTAGTAGAAAAGACCCTGGCCTATTTTGAGCCATGGCCTTAAGACTTGAAGCCATATGAACGTAAATCCTGGCATGTGAAATGGGTTACTATATATACTATTAGGACTTTCACATGCCTACTTTAATCTTAGGTACACACCTATCATTTAGAGCAAATATAATTTAACTGTGAGGACTACTTCGTCACAATCCGTTTTGCATCCGTGAAGGTGTAAAAGGGGCTTTAATCCTAACAGGTACACATTTACTAGGCTTACACCTGGGTGGAGAGTGGCAAAAGGAAATAAACGTCTCTATGAACAATTCATTTGAAAAGTACAAGGGTGCATGCCCTTCTAGGTAACATACTTCTCATCGTTACTAATGGTTTATTTTCATTTGTCCTAATGCCAATTCCTCTATATTATCAACTCGTGTACTATCATTTGGTGTACCTTCAATTCGTCCACAGACTATTTACATGGTCTAAGCGCCATTTCGTCCACTCATCATTTCGTCTAATAACCGTTAGACGAAATGTTGATGGACGGAATGGCATTAGATTAAATGAAGTTAGAATTGTGATGAGTGGACGAGTTGGTAATATACAAATCGGCAGTTTACCTGAGAACATTGACTTACCATATTAAACTTGCATAGTGATGTGGTTGTACAGCAGTAAAGTGGATATTATTTCAATGCGTGCTTTACATCGGTTATCACTAGAGTGTGTAACATGGTCTAACCATTTTTTATTTCTACTATCAGGGCGATTCCATACTCGAAAAATCAGCCATTTTCACATAATTCTTCAACCTGCTATCAAATGAACAAATAACTTCAATTTGCTTTGTGGTAATATGAAAGTACTACTGGGTAAACATGTTAAAAAAACTGACAACCAACAAAAATATGTTGTCCATAGGTGAATAGAGTTTAAAATGTTGCGTTTCGTACGGGACATTTCTGCGTCCTGTAAGACACACAACATTGTCACCTATAATTTACCCGTAGGCCTAATCAATTTCTTTGTGTTGGTTATTAGTTTTCCACATGACTACCCACTATAGCTTTATCACTGACAAAAAATAACTTTTATTGCTCAAGCACATGGCTAGGAAACTAGAAATTGTTGTAAAAATGTCCCATACGACACGTATGGAATCGCCCATCATAATGATCATGCACATGTGATACATTTTTGTGAATGTCAATATATCATTAATGCAGGGGCGGATCCAAGATTTTCCAAAGGAGGCACATTTTGCCCGAGGAAAATTGACAAGCAAAAAAAGTCCTCGCTTTGAAAGAACGGCATATTTACATTACAAGTCTTAAATAGTAAAGGGTGACACGGGCCGGCTGTGCCCCCCCCCCTCCCTTTATCCAACAGTGATGTTTTGTGATTTTCGTGAAAACAACTTTACAATTTTCGCTTGACAAGCATTCTGGATTACTTTTATATCCGGAGTGAATGTCTGTACTCAGGCGTGAATGAAAAGTCATGCTTACCTTGTTCTGTTTGAATTTACCATTGAAATTGCAGTAAAGAAAAAGATGTTTGGGACTTGAATCTCAAATAGCAGGTGCATTATGCCTGGCAAGGTAGTACACTCTAAAAATTCGAATGTTAAATCATGGACCTATTAAATCAACATTTGAAAGGTTGGCAGAGTGACAATCTTTTCCAAATGTTACATCCAACCTTGTATAAAGCTGAATCCAACATTTTAAGTGTTGGGTAGAACAATTTAAAGTGGTAAATGCAACATTTAGAGGATGATGTCACTCCTCCAACCTTTCAAAATAATGTTTAGTTAACATTTCTTTTTTTAGAGTGTAAGGAAATTCCTGACGAGATTGTATTTATCATGTGTATCATGGGTTTTCTTTACCACTGTCTCATAAATACATTATAATTTCCCAAAACATAAACTATCTCAGAGCCTCAGACAGTTATTGAGGAATCTGAAATCAAACTATTTTACACATATTCTATTAGCAAGCAAAAATCATTCATGTGATGATAATTGCGTCGTATAATTAGTCCAACACCGTCTTTCATTTATATATCACCAATTTATTAGCTGTTTGAGACTACTGTTAGACTTAATGATCGGTTAAAGCCAGGGTAATTACGCTGAGAGCTGAATAAAAAATACAACTTTAACAGGACTGGTGACCAATGATAATAGTAATGATGATAATAACGATGATAATAATAATCATGATAATAATATGATGGTAATGGTATTGATAATGATGATGATAATGTTAATCATCATGATAATAATATTATAATAATAATAACGTTATATTTTACCCAGGGTAGGCGCTCAGTTTCCAGTGGTTCCTGCTTTAACACGACCTTGATCGGGCGCTCGAGCATTCGAGGAATTTCTTCCTACCGGGTACCCATTCACCTTACCTGGGTTGAGTGCAACACATTGAGTATCTAATTCTTGTTCTAAATAAGATGCTCCAAGCTCTTCTCAAATATTAGAAATATTGCATTCCATTTATGCTGGGTTATAATTTTGAATCTACTATTAAAGATCGGATATTAACTGTGTTTGAAGGGAATAACATTGAGTGATAATCTCATGTATAGCACCAAGACTATACAAAATAGCTTACCACCCGATCTCAAATAAGGATTCACACGTGGAGTATAAACGTGGCGTAATTGGCACTTTGCATGCGAAATTAGAATTATTTGTTTTTATTTTTCAGGTTGATGAGGTGGGGTGAAGTGATAGATTGCAATATTGACTAACTAGCTAGATCTGGGTTTCGCTTCATTCTTTCCGAAAGAAAAAGAATATTCATAATAGATATATTTCATATGAAGCTACTGATCTGGAAATGAAAAACATGTTCAAATAATGAACGAACGACAATGAAGGGAATCCATTCCTTTGAAGAGATGTTTGATCTACGTCTGCGTGTGGGTGTGTCTGTGTAGGTCATTAAGCGCATTCACACGTAAGACGTAGTCGTGTGTTGATCGGGACTCGCCAACATTTCTGCTCGAATTTTACAAATGGATCATCTTAAGAAAAGGTGCATGTAACCTACCACTATGGCTCAAGATAGATCTATGTTAATTGGAATGTTAGTCTGTTGTTTAGCTGTGGTCAGCATCGTAGCTTTAGTTCTTGGTATCATCAGTCTCAATTCCCAACAAGACATGCAAGGAGCAAGTAGGACTACCAATGCTACACAATCGATTAACATCTATAATAGACCAGCAACAGGTGGGTCCAACGCACTAAGTTAGGAATGTACATAATTATGCAACATTTCTGAAGCCTTTTTTAGGGGGGAGTGGGGAATTAAAAAATAATAATTTCGTCACAGTGACTGGTGATGGAACGGTAGGGGAAGGCGGGGTAAGTTGAGCATAGGGGCAAGTTGAGCCACCACCCCTAAGCCAATAATGAATGAGTCAGGCATTATGGTGGTGTCATGTATTGATGACCCAGGGTGACCAGACGTCCCGTATTTCCCGGGATTGTCCCGTATTTTGCTTGTTTGTCCCGGCGTCCCGACAAACCCTTCCCGGGACGCCTATTTGTCCCGTATTTCAGAATATTGAACAAAATGTATTTAAAAGTGACGAATTTTCATCAAAACAACAAACAGATGACGAAACAGAGACAACAATATTAATCGATAAGTAAACTTGCAAGTTCTGCGGTGATTTTCTTGCTAACCCAATACATCGCAACGAACTTGCCTCCTGCCATCGTGTGGCTAGGCATGTAGGATTGGAGCAGATTCTCTCCACCAAACATGCCAAAATAATAAAAAATCGGCGGGAAATTTGTATGAGTATGACTATATTATCATGATTATGGGTTCTCAGATTACTGATATGAAGATATAATCTCGGAGGAACAAGTTATTGAGTTTTCATAACTAGCATGACTAGATCTAGTTGTTTCAGCTTTCGCTTCGAGTCTAATTGTTGTGTATGATGCCGCGATGTTTCATCTAATTTTTAAGTAAAAAAATCACTTTTTATCATTCATTTCTATTTTTTTATAATATAATTATTTGTAAAACACCAAATATTAATATGATTTTTGTTAGATGATTGGATTTTTTTTTTGCTTGAAGTTTGAACTTTTTTCCTCCTTTTTTTATCCTTCCTGCTTGCCTATATTTGTTCCATCAATCTTTATTTCCTCTTTGTCTTTCTTGATCCTTTCTCTCTCTCTCTCTCTGTTTATTTTTTCTTTCTTTCCTCCTTTTTCTTACCCGTCTTCTTTATTTCCCTTTTTTATATTCTTTCTTTCTTAAAACTTTTTTCTCCCCCTCCCTTCCTCTCCTTTTTCTTTTAATTCTTTCTCTTCTTCCATTATGTTTTCATTGCCTCCTCACTTCGATTCTTTCTCCCTCTCTTTCCTCCTTTCTTTAATTCTTCATTTTATTTTTTAGTTTCCCTTATTCTTTCTCTCCCTCCCTCCCTTAATTTCTTCCTTCCTTTCCTCCTCCCTTACTGCTTTCCTTCTTTCTTTGTTGGCTTCTTTCTTTCAAAGAATGAAGGAAACAATATTCTTGCCTCATTCTTTCTTTCCTCCTTTTTCTTACTTTTTCCTTCTCTCCTTTATATAGTCTTTCACACATTGTATTCCTCTTCCATTCCTTTCCTTTTCTTTCTTTATTTCTTTCTTTCTGTATTCAATTCAAATAATGACGGAAACATTTTTCTCTCTTTTTTTCTTTCTTTCATCCTTTATTCTAACTTTCTTTTATTCTTTTTTTATTTTTTGCCTTCATTTTCCCCTTATTTTTTTTTCTTTCTTCTCAATTCATCTCTTTTCTTTCGTCTTTTCTTTCTCTCCTTCATTCTTTTGTTCAACCTCCCTTCTAATTCTTTATAATTTTTCATAGGCGTAACACTGTGTAGCCTTCTTTGTTGATCTTTTTTGTCGATTGTCCCTTATTTCATTTTATGAAATCTGGTCACCCTGTGATGACCCATAGCATAACCCTTCCAACTTTGAAACAAAAAGTGCTTTTTAGAAGGAAAAATACAAATTTCAGCCAAAAAAGTAAAAAAAAGGTGTAAAATTGATAAGTGCTTTTTGCCCACACACGTCTTTAAATATATTATAGAAATAAGAACAATATTGTTAGTCCAGGTATGGATTCTCATTTTTGTCATAGTCTTTTACATGATGAATGCATGAGAAATGTGTGGATGTGAAGATATCGCACTAAGTTTGGACTGGGGTAATTTAAGCCAAATCAACATGGGGCAAGTTGAGCCATGGTAATTCGTATGGTGATGTATAATAAAAAATGTTAAAAATGTAAAAAGCCAATGATATGCAGGCAGAAAGGAGCAAATTCACATGAAAGTTGTTTTACTTTTAGAAGATGTTAGTATTCATAGAGAATTAGCAAATGAAAAGACTTTAAATGAAAAATTGACATCCTGGTTCTTTCTGAATACATTTTGTAGGGGAAGGCGGGGTAAGTTGAGTTGAGCATAGGGGCAAGTTGAGCCACCAGCTCCAGGCCAATAATTAATGAGTCAGACATTGTGGTGGTGTCATGTATTGATGACCCATAGCATAACCCCCTAACCCCACCATATTGTTTTCAACTTTGAAACAAAAAGTAGTTTTTTAGAGGGAAAAATATGAATTTCAGCTAAAAAAGTAAAAAAGAGTGTGAAATAGATAAGTGCTTTATAAACACACACGTCTTTAAATATAATAAAGACATGATAACAACATTATTAGTCCAGGTACGGATCTTCATTCTTGTCATAGTCTTTTATATGATGGATGCATAATAAATGTGCGGATACAAAATTATCGCACTAAGTTCGGACTGGGGTAAGTTGAGCCAAACAGCATGGGGCAAGTTGAGCCATGGTAATTCCTATGGTAATGTATCTTAAAAAACAAACAAACCATAGAAATCGATTGAAATGCTGGCTGAAAGGAGCAAATTTACATGAGTACTTTTTTTCCTTTTAAAGGATGTTACTATTTATAGAGAATTAGCAAGTGAAAAGACTTTAAACAAAAAATTGACATGCTGGTTCTCCCCTCATACATTTTGTACATAGTTTTTGTGGCTCAACTTACCCCAGAAGGTGGCTCAAACTCACCCCATATATGGGGCAAGTTGAGCCATTTGACATCGTTTTTTTCAAAGGTCTCAATGACTTTCAGTGTGGGGATAGAAAGTTATATATAGGTGGAAAATATTTCAGAAGAATTAAATTTCAAGGCAAGGTACTTATTTCGACAAGATTATTAATCATATCAATTCTAACATGCAAAAAGCAAAAACTGTCACAACTTACCCCGCCTTCCCCTACATAGTTTTTGTGGCTCAACTTACCCCAGACGGTGGCAAAACTTACCCCACAGATGGGGCAAGTTGAGCCATTTGACATCGTTTTTTCAAAGGTCACGATAACTTTCAGTTTGGGGGTAGAAAGTTATCTATAGGTGAAAAAGATTTCCCAAGAATCAAATTTAAAGGCAAGGTACTTATTTCTACAATATTATTAGTCATATCAATTCTAACATGCAAAAAGTGTCACAACATACACCGCCTTCCCCTATAGTTTTTTGTGAGTGTTAATGAGTGTGTTGAGATCGTATTATGACGTCAAACAGGCCTGATTAGGACTTGTTGTTTCCTTTGACTTGTGTAAAACAAGGAGTTTTTTTTTCATTAATTTTATTCCATGCATTAGAGGGCACCCCGGATAGCAGTGATGATAAAATCTGGTTGTTCGCCATTGGCCATTATGATGACAAAAGGCAGTATTTGTAAGTCTTAATTGTTTTTTTTTATTGGGGGTGAGGTTGGTTCTAACAGGTTCCCACCTTAGTCTATTCCCGTCAGGTAGCATTTCATTCTGTGATCGGTCATTTCAAAAGGAATATTTTATCATTGTCTGAGTGTATTTTTCATGAGCGGATGTATGTTTTAATTCCTTTCAGTGATGGGGTTTATGATATATTCGTGATATGGGGAGGGGGGTGTTGTTGAGTGTAAATGTGTAGGCCTATTTGTGGAACAGGGATTTAATTTACGATGATCGTGATGATATCGATGATAAGTAAATTGGAAGTTTTATTCTTCTAATCCATTTTCGTTTCATGGTTGCAGGGATGAGTCGACCTACACTATCAAGGGATTCACTCCTGATATCGTTGACGCTGGTGAGAGAATTTAATCAATACCATCCAATAAACTTTTATTTTATTTTATTTTAGTCACTGAACATAATATATGTTCAGAAAGGGTAAACAAATGCAAGGAAACAAAACCAGTAAAAAATATAAGTGAATAGTAAAATAACTTTCAAGACAAATGCCCAAGGTCTGTGCTGGGGTTTTTGTATACCTATGTTATTTATAATGGGTGCTGTATTAATATAACATCGTTGTCGTCGTCGGTATGGCGACGACGATGACGAGAAATGGGTGTTAGGAGTCCCGGGCAAGGTGCTGACGAAATTCAATTTCAAAATGGCCAAATCTTGATAAAAATACATTCACATGAATTAGATGACTTGTTTCAGGTGTTCTTCATTTTTATTTTGTTCTTTGGGCTTAATTAAAGTAGTGAAAAGTTGCCAATGACTGCCACATAATAAACCATGATTAAATAATGTATTAGATGGAATAGACAGTCAGCCCAAACCAAATATAGGATCTGAAGTCACTTGTTCCTGGGACTGAAACAGGGTTTCCCCCTTCACATTCCGTAAGGATGCAGGCAATGTCTTCATTTCCAAAAGGTGACCAGGGACCCGTTGCAGAAAGAGTTGCAATCAAACGCAACCCTAACAATCATGCGCAACTTCATTTTCAGCCAATCAACAAAGCGCATTTGGGACTTGCGATTGATTTTTTGACTTGCGTTTAAACGCAACTCTTTCTGCAACAGACCCCTGGTCAGCAGGTTATTAGCTTGTCTATCTTGGCTCCTAGCTTACCAGGCTCCCTTTGGAGATGACAACCCTTGCTTGCAAACTAATAACCTTCACTTCTAACCTACCCTTTGTTTGTAGTTTTTTAGAAGTCCTAATTTTCTTTGAGGTTTTCAAACAGTGAAATTGACAAATGAAAGCGGGGGGATGGTCCTACTCAGCAGCATCGATCATGGTACTACTGGTCTACCGAGGGGTCCCATTTCTGTAATATCATGTTTGCGTTTGTTTTATTTTTCAGTGTGTGCGATTGCAAACAAGAATTGTAGATTGGTGTATGATATCTACGAGAATTGTTGGGACAATCAAGCAGGCCAGCGCCCCAGAGGTGGCCCCGGTCTCATGGGCAATTGGTATGATGCTTGTGCAGGTAAAATTGATTTTCAATCTTATAACATCAATCCATAATATTGCCTAACAGAGCAAAACTGTTTCTTCTTAAACAGAGCTAAGATAATACAGAAATATTAAAGTGTACCCTTCTTCTATCAATACAGGACGAAGACGATAACAATGTTAATAATCATACTACTACTACTACTAATGATGATGATAAGTTAATAAGATGATAGGAAAATAAATATTGCTCAGCAGCACGTAACACATACCTTTGAAATTTAAAAACGAATAAAATTAGACACTGAGTCAATTATACTTGTTAAAGGACAAGTCCACCCCAACAAAAACTTGATTTGAATAAAAAGAGAAAATTCAGCAAGCATAACACTGAAAATTTCATCAAAATCGCATGTAAAATAAGAAAGTTATGGCATTTTAAAGTTTTGTTTCATTTCACAAAACAGTTATATGCACATCTCTGTCAGTATGCAAATGAGGGAACTGATGACATCACTCACTCACTATTTCTTTTGTATTTATTACATGAAATATTTTGATTTTCTCGTCATTGTCATGTGAAATGAAGTTTCATTCCTCTCTGAACACATGGAATTCCATTATTTTAACATTTTGTGCTTCAGGCAAGGAGGTCCTAATCGTCAAATTCGTAAAAATTGAAATATTGTATAATTCAAACAATAAAAAACAAAAGAAATAGTGAGTAGGTGACATCATCGACTCTCTCATTTGGATATAACTGGCTCGTTCATATAACTGTTTTGTTGAAAATAAGCGAAACTTTGAAATGTCATAACTTTCTTATTTTACATCCGATTTTGATGAAATTTTCAGCATTGTGCTTGTCTGATTTTTCACTATTGATTCAAATCAACATTTTTCTGGGGTGGACTTGACGTTTAAACAAATACTTTTTAGAAGATTATATCACTTGTCCACATTGTAAAATATTTTTTCACACTATTTATTGTCTCCATATGAATCCTATTATCAAATAGCCCACTATGTAAACATGCAACCAACTCATTGTGTAAAAATGTGATCGTTCAATCCGAGATGGTTTATACTATAAAGATTTGAACAAAATGGAAAGTAACCAAAGAAAAAAGATATATTTTTTCTCGTATTTGAAATTAGCCAGAGAATTTTTACAGGGTAATGGGAATGAATATTCTGGGGCGGGGGGTTGTTCTTGAATACAAATGGATAAATGAATAATAAGTGTAGGTATATGATATTTGCATATTACACAGTAATCTTCGATATAATTTACAGATACCTGTTTTGTTTGCTTCATTCTTATTTATATTTGTCATCAAGATTGCCTCTTCTATTTACTCACTTATTTTAATAATCTGAAAAATAAAGTCGTTTCTGGTCTAGTTTAAAGTCAGCATCTCCCAATTGTCATGTAATAACCTGGTTATCAAAAAATATGAATAGAGATTCAATTAACCATCAACACAACAGACACTTGACAATTGTCATTGTCGTAACTCCTGGAGCAACTATGTTCTGGCCAATCCAAATCCTGATAGTGAATAGCAATATGTCCAAACAGATGAAAAAACTTTACTATTTTTGTCGATCTCACCTTGGTCGTTCGGTGAAGATGAAGTCATAAGCAACTATTTCTTATATAGTTCTCGCAAATATTCAACACCTTTCTGGTCAACTTTTGATTTGAAAAAAGGAGCATGTTGACTAATGCTGAATAAAATACAAGTACATTGTCTTAAATACGATAATTATTTTAACATTTCCGCAAAAAACAACACTTACCTAATATTTTATTTCAGAATGGGTCCAAACTTATGATCGACGTCTGACATATTATTTTACGGTACCGTTCACAAAAGGAGGTAGTGTGGCCCTCTATGCGAAGAATGACAGCTCAGTGACGTATGATGATTTGACCAATCAGAAAGTTGGATTTCTCGATGGATGGAACTCGGATGAGTTCTGTCTTGCCCGATATAAGAACATCGCGGTAAGTTTAAATCAATTTCAAGGCATTGGGTAACTATACCATTGCTTTGACTTAGATTTAAATATGAGCTATGATACAATCCCATCTCTAATATGATATTGGTTTGTGATATGTTATCAAAATAACACTCTGAAATATCCAACCTGGTGATCTTTATTTCATGATAAAAAAAGAATGATAAAGTGACTGGAAACAGCTAGCCACTTTTTTACCTTCGGTTCTTCTATTGCTGTCTGGATTGTTTTCCTTTTTCCTTTAAAATATTCCATAGTGATTCTGTGACATACCCCTTAAAGGACAAGTCCACCCAAAAACACTTGATTTAAATAAAAAGAGAAAAATTCAACAAGCATAACACTGAAAATTTCATCAAAATCGGATGTAAAATAAGAAAGTCATGGCATTTTAAAGTTTCGCTTCATTTCACAAAACAGTTATATGCACATCTCGGTCGGTATGCAAATGAGGAACTGATGACATTACTCAAGTATTTATTTTGTATTTCATTATATGAAATATGAAAAAAAAATGATTTTCTCGTCATTGTCATGTAAAATGAAGTTACATTCCTCCCTGAACACGTGAAATTCCGTTATTTGAACATTTTGTGCTTCAGGCAAGGAGGTCCTAATCGTCAAATTTGTAAAAATTGAAATATTGTATAATTCAAACAATAAAAAACAAAAGAAATAGTGACTGAGTGACATCATCGACTCTCTCACTTGAATGTAACTGACTCGTTCATATAACTATTTTGTTAAAAAATAAACGAAACTTTGAAATGTCACAACTTTTTTTCTATTTTACATCCGATTTTGATGGAATTTTCAGCATTTTGCTTGTCTGATTTTTTTCTATCGATTCAAATCAATATTTTCTGAGGTGGACTTGACCTTTAAGTTACAGCAGCCTATAACATTTTTATGTACCTCTCTTCCTTTCTAATTTCAGGGGTCCACACTTGGTCCAAATCAGATATTTCATTATCAGTCAGCTGATCTCTTAATAGATGCAGTACAAAATGGATTTGTAAGTATATAGAGGAGTTTATTCCCTATACGTCAACGGTTAAAACAACAAATGGTAAGGGGGTCAAACATAAGGTGATGTATGTCTTTCAGCCCCAACAAACAGGGTCATGGGGGCTGCATCGCCATGGAAACCAAGTCGTATGTTAGGGAGCTATAGATTGAAGGAGGTGAATCAAGCTTGCTATTGTGACGTAATAAACTTATAAATCTGTTGAATCTTGTTAAGTCAACATATAAAACTTTGTCGTTATGGTGACCTGCGTTATTGTTAAGTATAATAATCAGGCAGCATATGTCATGATTTACCGGCTACTTCGACAAATTGGCCAAGTCTGATTTTTCACTTTTATGTGATTGGTGACATCACAAGGAACGACTTTCAACTTGGTGACAAATTTCTAATGGTCATCTTGACCATGTGAGGGGTCAAAATGTGGTCAATAGCGGTCAAATTTTGGAATTGCCCCGATTGTGTCGAGTTATACATCGAATTGTTTGTCTGGTTATACTGAACAAAAAAGTGTACACAATTATATACTCTTGGCCTCCCGTTAAAAAGTTATGACCGGAAATAGCAAAAGGTCAACGAACTTTCGTTGCATTGTATATATGGCAAATTACACTGAAGGTGTTAAGAAAGCTATTTTCCGGGGGGGGGTTGAGAATGTTTGTACTTTTTTATTTTCGATTTTAATAAGCTCACCTTCAGAGGTCCTTATCCAGAAGATATTAGGGTCAAGACAAGGTCAGGGAAAGGTCAAAGGTCAACATGTAGCTAAAATACACTAAAAGCGACTAGAATCCTAGAAGTCTGATTTTTCGTGGGTTCTTTATTTTGAGAAGTCTGTATCTAAGACATTTAATATATTAAGGGGCTTATTTAGGAACAAAATAGATTAATAGAGATAGACGTCGAATGCATTTAGTGTGGTATCATGGTATTGCAGGAATACCTTGAAACAACTTGACAAACCCTTATGCCCTTAAAATCTTATCATCTTCATGATGTAATAAGTGCAACCAGCTCTTTCTGAGTTTCTTTTTTTAAGGAATTTAATTTAAGTTCAATTCATTTTTAATTTACTAGTCTTTGATATGTTAAAGAAACATTTCCTTCATTGCTTTGTCAATCAACAGAAATTATTGTATTGTAATAGGGTATAAGTGTAATACTATGTTAACAGAATAAATATCGATTGACCAGTGCTCCCAGCTCCTAAGAAAGATGCATAACATTTCATTTGGATTAACTTAAGAATGAGATTATGAGGTTTGGATTGAGGATGATATGATAAGTTGGGCTCCAATTGCTCCTTAATTAATTCAAATGTGTGACGGATATATTATTTCTGACAAAGAGGCAACATCATGCAGGCATGCGTATTGTAGTCATGTATGTCAATTATGCTGATGTCATATATTCTGACCATTTCGATCTCTGGAGTCAAGAAGGACTACACATTTCTGGTGCTGTGCTGTTCTGAGCTAATCATCGGGGCCGTTTTTGCATAATTGTAAAGAGAAATTTATAGATTTCGCACATACTTTTGGTCAATTATTATGTATCTTTCAGTAAAGAAAAATGCAATTTTTCACAATTTCTGGGGGCAGCTGCCACCCCCTCCCGCTGCTGCATGGCCGTGGTTTACTTCAATGACATTTGTGATTATTCTTTCTGGCAACATCCAGGTAGTTCACCAATTAGGAAAAAACACGACAAAAGAAAAATCAACATCTATGCATATCACTATCGTGAGAACAGGTATTAAGTTTAGATTCACGTTGCATGCTCTGGAAAAAAAACTTGATAAACACTTGATAAAATAGAATGCCTAAAGCCGTGTTGATGACAGCACAATCAGAAATATGGTGCAGTCTTTTTTGGTTCCAGAAATCGAGTAATGGTCAGAATACATCACATCAGCATAATGGACATGACTAACGACTACAATGAGCATGCCTGTAAAATGGTGCCTCTTAGAAATAATATAACCGTCACTCGTTCCAATTAATCAAGGAACAATTGGAGCCCAACTTATCATATCATCCTTAATCCTAAACTCATTATCTTATTCGTAAGTTAAATTAGATAAGATGTTAGGCATCTTTCTTTGGAGTTGGGAGCACTGATCAGTCGATGTGTTTATTAGCAAAGTATTACACATTATACCCCAGGACGTTACAATATTTTCTGTTGATTAAAATATTCTGTACAAAGCAAATGGATGAAATGATTCTTTACATATCAAAGACCGGTAAATTGGAAATGAAAAGAACTTGAATTGAATTCCTAAATCAAGAAACTCGGAAAGATCTGGTTGCACTTATAACATCATGAAGATGATACGATTTTCATAGGTTTTGTCAAGTCGTTTCAAGGTATTCCTGCAATAAACCATAATACCACACTAAACTATTCGACGTATATCACTGTTTATCTATTAGTATCCCTAAATTAGACCTCAAAATAGCCAATCTGGAATAAAATTATTGGAAATGGTTTTTCAACTGATTTGAGTAGGTATGGGTGTCAACATTTACCAAAAAAAGTTAGGAGGAATACGGGTTGGGGAAAGTGTTTTTTTCAAGGTCAAAGGTCAATGACCTTTTCATATATACCGTATAATGATATCTCTGAGATGGAAAGACGCAGGTTGTTGATAATGGTGTCAAAATGCACAAATTTTTACCAAAATATCAAATAAAATAGAATTAAGTACCTAGCATGCACATTCACCAATGAAATTCAAGGTCAAAGCCTTTCAAAGGTCAATGACCTTTTTACATTTACTGTATAATGGTATCTCTGAGATGATAAGGTACAGGCTAGTGATCATGGTGTCAAAATGTACAGATTCTTACAAGAAGGTACAATAGAATGAATGTGAGTACCTAGAATGGACATTCACCAATAAAATTCAAGGTCAAAGGTTTCAAAAGGTCAATGACCTTTTTACATTATATATATCATACTGTATAATGGTATCTCTGAGATGAAAAGGCACAGGTTGGTGATCATGGTGTCAAAATACACAGATTCTGATCAGATGATCAAATAAAATAAAATTAATGACATAGAATGCATATTCACCCATAAAATTTAAGGCCAAAGGTCAATGACTTTTTATAAATTATATACCATATTATATACTGGTATCTCGAAGATAAAACGGCGCAGGTTGGTGTTCTTGGTGTCAGAATACACAGATTCTTACAGGAAGATCAAATAAAATGAAATTAAGTATCGACAATGCACATTCACCCTTAAAATTCAAAGACAAAGGTCAATGTCCTTTTTGACATTAGATAATAATAATGGTATCTCTGAGATAAAACACCGCAGGTTAGTGATCTTGGTGCCAAAATGCAAAGATTTGTACAAGAATCTTCTGAAAATGGGTAGGATAGGTCTAACTCTCATGTCACAGCTAGCATCATCTGAGAGCATTTCCAAACAGCAGAGGGATGATGATGAAGTGAAGGCCATCATTAGAGCTGCATGTATATCAACTTCAACAAAGATGAATTCCCGTATTATTATTAATTACCTCTCATTGCGAGCTGCCAGAATCTGTTGAGATGCTAATGTTGCAGAACAAAACTTCATACCTACTCTCTGCCGTACGTCACCCATGATGCTATTTCTACTAGGTGTCAGTTTGTACAAGGATCATTATTTGGTCCAGAATAACTGAGTGTTATCATGCACAAATTAGGCATATGATATGATAATGAAATTCAAAAGGAGATAATAGCTTAAAAGTACACATCCATTGACCTAACAAAACTCCTACAGCACCACGTCCAGTTCTTGAGAATCAAGCTATGCAACATATCAGCAATAATATAGACCCTGGTCTGATATCCCTTGACAGAACGTTATTAGGCTTTCATTGAATGGGCCAGATCAAAGTCCTGAAAATGTCAGAAGGTTTTCAAAAGTTTAATTACTCTTTGCTGAAGTTGAGACACTTAACTTCATTTACTATGACAAAAGCTGCAGCTGTATTGATTGCCCTATTTCAATTCATCATCATTGCCCCTGGCTATATGAAAATGTTCTTAGATGATGCATGCCATTAGGGTTAGGCCTATCCTTTCCATTTACAGATTAAGTTATAGTTTATAGTATTGATTGTAGCAATTGAGGTTAGTGACCTATTGCTACAGAAAAATTAGTACCTTGATTTAGATTTATAAAATGCATATGTAAATGCTCCTACTTTAGACAACTTCACCATTTTAGATTATATCATACATGATTTTTTTTACACTTTTGGCAATGCATTACTATGTATCAAAAAGTGCTATTTGATATCGATTTCACCTCGAACTTGTATTTTGACGTCATCATTGGTCAAGGAATCAACTATTAAATTTTTATTTCCTTTTCCATGCAGGTCAGTCTTTTTCCCATCAGAATCACTATATACAATGAAGTTATCAAGTTATCGACCTATCTACTTAAATTCCCTGACGTTATTGATATAGTTGATTAACTTTTAACCCTTAAATATATTTTCCATGGCCGCCATTATTTATCCTTATTTCCGAGTGAAATTATTTAACATCCAAGTTTTCATTACAAATAGGTATCTTTCTTTCTATAATTCACAAATAAAATGTGAATATGATAATTATGAATTACTTTCTTTTTTTGGGGGGGGAATCATGCATGGATGTATAAACATTTATTAACTTTTAACCTTTGACTCTGGATATCAAAGGTGAAGGTTAATTCTTTATGATTATTTTGTGCCTTTTCATCTTCTTGCAAACATTGCTTTTTGACACCAAATTAAAAACCTGCGACTTTTCATCTCAGAGATACCATTATACCGTATATAATGTAAAAAGGTCATTGACCTTTGAAAGGCTTTGACCTTGAATTTCATTGGTAAATGAGCATTGTATGTACCTTATTTGATTTTTTTTATCTTCTTGTAAGAATCTGTGAATTTTTGACACCAAGATCACCAACCTGCGCCTTTTCATCTCAGAGATACCATTGTACCGTATATGGTATATAATGTAAAAGGGTCATTGACCTTTGAAAGGCTTTGGCCTTGAATTTCATTGGTGAATAAGCATTGTGGGTACTTGATTTGATCTTCGTGTAAAAATCTGTGCATTTTGACACCAAGATGTGCCTTTTCATCTCAGATATACCATTATACCGTATATGGTATAGTTTTTAAAAAGGTCGATGACCTTTGAAAGGCTTTGACCTTGAATGTTTTTGGTAAATGTGCATTCTAGGGACTTAATTTTATTTTATTTGATCTTCCTGTAAGAACCTCTGCATTTTGACACCAAGATCACCAACCTGTGCCTTTTCATCTCAGAGATACCACAATACCGTATATGGTATATAGTGTAAAAAAGGTCATTGACCTTTGAAAGGCTTTGACCTTGAATTTCATCGGTGAATAAGCATTGTATGTACTTGATTTGATTTTATTTGATCTTCTTGTAAGAATCTGTGCTTTTTGACACCATGATCACCAACTTGTAGTATTTTATCTGGGAGATACCATGATACAGTATATTCAAAAAGGTCATTGACCTTTGACCTTGAAAAAAAGCACTTTCCCCAACCCGTATTCTTCCTTACTTTTTTGGTAAATGTTGACACCCATACCTACTCAAATCAGTCAAAAAACCATTTCCAATAATTTTATTCCAGATGGTTACTAATTATGGGATACTATATTTCATTCCTAAATGAGCACATTTAGCCCCCTTTTTATGTAATGGATGATGTCTTCTTAGAGACTTTTCAAAATGAAGAACCTACTTCTAAGAATCAAACCGCTTTTAGTGTATTTTGGATACCGATAAAAGTTTGTTGACCTTTTGACCTTTCCCTGACCTTGTCTTGACCCTTAATATCTTCTGGATAATGACCTCTGAAGATGAACTTATTAAAATAGAAAATAAAAAAGTACACACATGCAAAAAAAACCACGAAAAAATTAGCTTCAGTGTAATTTGCCATATTAACGAAAGTTCGTTGACCTCTTGACATTTCCGGTCATAACTCTTTAATGGGAGGTCAAGAGTATATGGTTGTGTACACTTTTTTGTTCAGTATTACCAGACAAACAATTCGATGTACGACTCAATACAACCGGGGCAATTCCAAAAATTGACCCCTATTGACCCCTCACATGGTCAAGATGACCATTAGAAATTTGTCACCAAGTTGGAAGTTGTTCCTTGTGATGTCACCAATCACATAAAAGTAAAAAATCAGAATTAGCCCATTTTTCGAAGTAGATGACATATGCTGCCTGACTATAAGAAGAATTGTAAGAAAAATTACTTGTATATTTATTAATTTAGTTTATCAAAGGAAGTTAATTGCATATAATAAGAATATTTGAGAATGTCAGTCAAGCTTTGCTATGTACACGCATATTTAATGAGGCACGACAATGCCTGGTATTTATGTAATTTACAATAATGACTGCCAGCAGTGAAAGAGGACAATAGGACAACATGCATGTAGGTATCACCTACACGTATGTTGTTTACATTGTTCTTTTCACTAAGGCCATTCAAGAGTCTTCAAGAGTGGGACTTCTCTAGAAAGAAAGATTGTTCTTTTAAAAGCAATGCTAGAAACTTACAGAACAGTGGAAACATATATATTAGCTGACAGTTTATCCAAGGATAAGAATATCAGATCCGAACTCCAAGTTTCACGCCAGTCTTCATGTTTCTGTGGAAATTATTTCCAAACCATCAATAAACTGTTTGCAGTTATCTATTTATTTTTTTGACGAGAAATTTTTAAATTTCTCGTCTCATTTCTCGTCTAGATCATCAACCTGTTCGAGAGAACATTATTTTTTTACCCATGGATTGTTGAAATCAAGTGTTTATCATCATGAACTCCACCTTTACGGACATTTCAACTAGTTACAATGATTCTAATTATCCATCGCATTTCAACACCAATTTCAGCATCACCAAAAGAATCTTTGCGAGCCAACTTGGAACTAATTATTTTTTGTATTACATTATGGTTTATTTCCTGCAAAAAAAGAAAAAATACATTTAGAATAAATCTAACTTGTTATTTGTTGCAGTATCTTAATATTATCGTTATCTTCTATGTATATTGCCATGACTAGTTAACATTTTTTTCCAAGTGGACTTGAAAAGACTATTTCGGCATGTCAGCATTTGCTTAATGATATTGGCATAAAAAAACTGTACATTTAGGTATCAGCTTTTATTCATTTGATAGACTTTCAAAGTCTCATGACAGTTGTTTTTAGCCTGCCCTCTAGCGACAAAGGCTCAACTACTGACAGGAAACTATACAGGGACAGTATCACCGAGCTTTATGGTCTGGTTCCAATATGATACCGTCCAGTGTATTGATTTGGTTTTGTTTTTAATTCATACTTTATCTATCCCTAGTCATCTAGAGTAAACAGAACAAAACATCTGTGATATAACGGATTACGTAGTAAGATTAACATGACGTTGTTAAGTTAAAAAGGGAATAACATAAGAAAGCGACTGTTTCTGTTTTCTTACAGTAAAACACTTTACAAGCAGGCGCTTGGCCTGTGGAAAATTACATTGATTATTCTTAATGTCTAGAAAACAAAAGCCAAAGGTACATGATATTCTACAGGTGTCCAACTGACTGTAAAGCATCTTTCGATTTTCTGCGTTGAGGCAATTGCAAGTTATATTGCTGGATTAGTCTAGGTGATTTGTGAAAAAAATGTTCAGAAAATTGTACAAGCATGAAAATCGGCACAAAGGTAGAGTAAGATATTCTAAACATTTTTAGCAGGGGGTGCCAACATGAGTTCTCCAAACATAGCAACGGTTGCTAGGTAACATATTTACCTTAGTACCTGAGCTTAATTAGGCTTGAGAAACATTTTTACAGGCGATATGTCATACAAATTTTAATCTAAAGCATGTTCCTTTGTATCACAACAGTTTTGATCCATTTATACATAGCAACAGTTGCTAAATGACTCTCTTCCGTAGGAACAGTTCTTTATCTTAGTTCAGATCATTATAATTTACTCAGAATAGCTCAGAAATTAAATCTGGCCCATAGATTCCTGAAGTGAAGAATGTGTTCATAGGTAGACACAATAAGCACCATAGCAACCGTTACTAAGTAACATTTTCCACGGTATAGGATATCTTTTTATGATTATAACTTCTATGAATCGCATCTTTTCTATTAAAGCATTAATACAACAACCCAAGAACGATTATACCATGTATACAATCCCATGCAAAGTACAAGTTGCTATTAAAGTAATATGTTTCTCTAGGAAACCAATAATTAAAGGGCGTAAGGTAAGATTATTGATGTGTGTAAATTATACATTAAAAGTACTATTAGATGCGTAAAAAGTAAAACCTTGCACAGATTAAACTACTTTATATGTAAAAGATCGACCCTTGGAAAGAATTCCACAATATCAACATTTAGCAAGAGGTCACTCTTGTAGAAGAACTTTTACAAGAGCTCCCCAGGAGGTCATGGGTACTTACAAGATTAAATATCTCTGATCTAGGAGAGATAAAAGAATGACCACCTAGAATTGATTGAGTCAACTAAGTTTAGAATTATTTCAAACACCAAAATCTTGCCAGAAGTTAATTTTCAAATGGGTGCTTGGGATACCACTTTATCTCTTGCTAACAGTAGTCGTTCGCTTGAAAGCCAACACACTTGGCCTTGGTTTACCCTCTCCCTTCCGTAGCCTGCAGTGAAGATATTAGTTTTTCATGCCGTTCCCAAAACTAATGTCACGCGCAGGAGTTGATTTTGACCAGGCGTTTTGACTTAGATCAATCCTGCACAGTTGCGGATCTTTCATGACGTGAAATATCTGCTAGAATTGATTGGCATCATTCAGTTCCGTTTCCTGGCTTGTTGGCCTGGATCCTGCAGCTATATGATCTATCATGACTTCTGCAGAAGTTAATTTGGCCTTGTTAGTTCCGATTCCAGGTGATTTGACCGGGAACAATCCTGTAGCTCCACGATCTATCATGACGTGACAGATCTTGCTAAAGTTGATTTGGACCCGTCAGTTCCGTGTCTAAATAGGCATGCTGGCCTGGATACTGGAGATAAATTACTTGATCCTGCTGAAATTGATTTGGACCAGTCCGTTATTTTTCTAGATGTTTTGACCTAGATCAATCCTGAAGCATCCAGGCCTTAGCATCACTTGGAAGATCTGGTAGTTCGATTTGGACCATTCTGTTCCGTTTCCACGTGTGTTGGTCTTGATCCTGCAGCTACATGATCCATTGTGACTTCTGCAGAGGTTGGTTTGGACCTGTCAGTTCCTATTCCAAGTGTTTTGATTTGGATTAATAATGTAGCTCTGGGATCTATCAAGATCTTGCTAGAGTTGATTTGGACTTTGGACCTGTCATTTCCGTTTCTAGGCATGTAGGCCTATATCCTGCAGCTATATGAGCGATCTATTATGACTCGATCCTGCAGAAGTTGATTTGGACCTGTCCGCTCTCTTTCCTTGTGTTATGACCTGGATCAATCATGCACCTCCAGGATCCATGACTTGGAAGCCCGTGCAGAAGTTGATTTGAACTGTGAGTTCCTATTGCAGGTATTTTGGCCGTGATCCTGCAGCTTCAAGATCGATCATGACTTGATAGATCTTTGCGCATCTGACATTGTCACCTACGAATGTTAAGCACTTGTGATATCGGGTTTGCTGGACGCGATCCATACTCGGCCACAGAACAATAGCATGAAGTTCTGATATGTTTCTTCTTTCCATATACTGTACCTCTAATACTTCGGGGCATGTTCAACTCAGATGGAAATGATTCTGCTGATGGCACTACCACCTTGTCTCGCAATATACATGATAATTTGCTTATGGAAAGAAATGTTATTATGCACAGTGGCGTTATTTTCACCTTCATCCTACAGCATTGCAACTTTCTTGATGTATTCCTCTGTTGCCTCTGATATTCTTTGTCGAGCATACTGCATTCTTCACAGTGGTTTTGCTTCCCGTACTTGTAATAAACAAAGACAGTCTTAATTTAAATTTTGCACTACAAAATATATATATGCCATATTTTGAGAAGGCATGTGCGACACATGAAATGTACGTTCGACTAATTCGCTAGTACCCGAAGTCCAAAGCTATTGGAAACTTACAGTGGAAATACAAATCATTTATTTCCTTCATTATCTAGATACTATTGTAAAATATCATATAAATTATGTAAATGGCTCAAGTGCCCCGCATTATGACCAATTAAAAGAGATATACATACTGTGGCAATTACTTCTAGTAAACTTGGGATTAGAATCATTATTTTTTAAAAAGATGCTCAAATAATGGGCAAGAATGATGAAAGAAGTAATTCTAGGCAGGTTGGAAAGCTCTGTACCAACACCTTTACATTGCTTTTCATTTTCCAACCATAACTGTTGATGACCTGGTAATATACAATATATTGCATATTACCGCTTCAACTTCATGATTTGTAGGATGCGGTGTTGATGACTAGTGTAAACTACAGAGATAACCATTTCTCTTAAAAGAATTTGTTGTATAATCGACAAATGTACTGCTTTGTGACTTATCCACAAGTGGTACATGTACATTCGTTGCTTGAAGCTGTTTCAGGTCTACTGGCCATATTATACAGTGAACATACAGTCAATGATGCTTGAGGCAGTTTCAGGTCTACTGTACATGCTATACAATACACATGCAATCAATGATGCTTGATGCTGTTTTAGGTCTACTGTATATGCTATACAATACACTTATATACAGTCAATGATGCTTGAGGCTGTTTCAGGTCCACAGTGCATGCTATACAGTACACTTATATACAGTCAATGATGCTTGAGGCTGTTTCAGGTCTACAGTGCATGCTGTACAGTACACTTATATACAATCAATGATGCTTGAGGCTGTTTCAGGTCTACAGTGCATGCTATACACAATTGAGGCTGTTCCATGTCTACTGTACATGCTATGCTCAGTGATGCTTGAGGCCGTTTCAGGTCTACTGTACATGTTCTTCAAGTCAGTCAATAATATCAAAACTTTACCGACAAGTAAGTGTGTGGGCACTAAATCGCCATTACTTCCCAATGAAGCTTTGTTATTAGGGAGGGATTATTTCTAATCAATCAAATTTCAGCTTCCCTTTGCCCTAAAATTTCAGTGCCTTTCCCGGTGTTCCATGTATATCCACTACAATACCATGTCCCATTTTCATAACAGGCGAGATCCTATATAATTATAATAGTAAGCAGTTTTAATGACCCAGTGATGATTTTGTCAGTGTGTGAGTTGTGACATATATGAGTAAAAAATATCAAGAAAATTAATCATATCATGTATATCAAAACTAGGTTTGTTACCGAGATACAATTATTATGCAGATATTATAATTATTTGGATTGCTTCTGAACTTTTCAGGCTTATGAGATATTTTTTACTCTCAGGTTTCATACTTTGACCAATATTCTAACCATTTTCATTCAAATAATGTGACTAGATGTTGTATTCAAGACCATTATCTATAGTTGCTATGGAAAATGTGTTGCTTAGCAACTGTTGCTGTACATGATTGGTACTTTGCTTGATATGTGATTGTAAAATTGGCGCTTAAAAGTCAAAATATAGTTTTTGAAATGTAAATAACACCCTAAAATAGTGGTTGCTAAGGTAAATAAGTTACCTAGTAACTGTTGCTATACGAATAGAGATTAGGTTGGCGCCCCCTGCTAAAAATGTTCAGCACTGTTTACTCTACCTTTCAGCCAAATTTCATGCTTGTACCATAATCTGAACAATTCTTGCTATTTTCTGCACCGATCATCCAGACTAAATGCTCTATGTAGCTTAAATCATGTAAACAAATCGTCTGATCAACTTTGTGCATTTATTGTTTACATTCTGGATTTATTTTCCTTCAAAGATTGATGTTGCGTTTGGAGAGAACATTGCACAATTCTCTACCTCGTTGAAACGTATCTCACCGCTTGGCTTTGAGAATAATTGTATAGCTGGTGGCGCCTCAATCATGACACGACATACGAACCGTTATCTGGTTAATTGGTGGAACGACGCTTTCCAACGACTCAATGACAGAGGTCGCTATAACGAAATCTGTGATTCTATTCATGAGCGCCACGGTAAGAACTTATGTATCTATTTTTACGGTAATATAGAACATTAATAATAAATAGAGTAGAATTCACTGAGCAAAATTCTGAAAATTTCATCAAAATCGGATAACAAAGTTATTTGATTTTAAAGTTAAGCAATATTTTGTGAAACAGTCGTCATGATATTCATTAGGTGGGCTGATGATGTCACATCTCCACTTGTGATTTTGTATTTTATTATATGAACTTGTGAATCTATTTTGAAGGTAATAGAGAACATTTAGATCTTTCCAGGAAATTCTAAAAAAAATCTGAAATTCAAATTGTGGATAAGATGTAACAAGCCTATAATAATTAATGTGCCTGATTTTTTAGACCAATGATTTTCCTCTTCTATTATCCCTGTTTTAGATGATAATTTCAATTCAATTTCCATTTTATTTATTTCACTTCCATCAAACAAAAACAAATTGTATACCATATATATAAACATAAGTATTTGTATCCATTGCAAAGAAACAAAAATAATAATACATATGTTGTGAAAAAAACTTACACGATTTGGGCAACAATTTGGAGGTTTTAAATAAGTATACTATTTTTCAATAGAAATTAAATTAAGATGGAAATGGAGGGACCCACTATTAAAGGCGGCAAGAATGTACTTACCCCATGATACACTTGACACACGTCATACTTGTTTATTATTTCATTGTCTTTCATTCATCCATCTAAATATGCGTTCCACAAAATACCAATGACTTTGGAAAAAAAAATTGTTTAATTCAGGGTTTTGTTTAGCCGTCGAAATGATTGTTACTTCCACAGCTGAAGAGAAATCATGAAAACGCCAAATGAACCATTTTTGTCTCACCTGCGAAGCAGAGTGAGACTATAGGCGCCGCTTTTCCGACGGCGGCGGCGGCGTCAACATCAAATCTTAACCTGAGGTTAAGTTTTTGAAATGACATCATAACTTAGAAAGTATATGGACCTAGTTAATAAAACTTGGACATAAGGTTGATCAAGTATCACTAAACATCCTGCACGAGTTTCACGTCACATGACCAAGGTCAAAGGTCATTTAGGGTCAATGAACTTTGGCCATGTTGGGGTTTTTGTTGAATAACCATCATATCTCTGTAAGTTTATTGGTCTAGTTCATAAAAAGTAGACATAAGAGTAACCATGTATCGCTGAACATCTTGTACGAGTTAGAGTAGTATTCAAATTCAGCACTGCTGCTATATTGAACCGCGTGATGCAGGTGAGACGGCCAGAGGCATTCCACTTGTTTCTCGAATTCAGTATAAATATTATAACTTGTTTTTCTGAAAGAAACATCTCAACATTACGTCATTCCTGGTAAGAAGTGCTGTTATTTGAATCAAATATATTTTTGATTAGCATTTTCATTTGCATAAAATTTAAGAGTCAAATCTGATGTGTTTTGAAGTCGGAAGTAGAGGGGTGGTTACTAGAGCCGGCAAATTAGGACAATTCTTCACCACGTTGGCTCAATAATAAATAATTTTCCTGGCATTATTAGGCTGTTTAAGGCAATTACAGCGTAACCTTTTTAGGTTACGAGGTTGATGATGAGCTGCAATCATCTGCAATGGATTTAGTTCACAATGTTTTCCTCTTGAACATTAGAAATTAAAAAAAAAACACTTACTATTATGCACAGTGGTGTTATTTTCACCTTCATCCTACAGCATTGGATTTCTTACTTAACTACCTTAGTTATATTTATCATTCTTTCTCATTTGTTGACAGGTCATATTCCAAGTGGAAATTACACGGACATCTGCATCGGATACTAGTTTATCCTAGGAGCTGATTCATTAATTGTTTACCTATCTCCAAATACAGATATGTAGAATATAGTAGGTTAGAATTTTGGAGAAAAAGAGAGGGTGGATGATGGAAAGTAAGCAAATGTATGTAATAATTGCGTCTTAATAAGGAAATATTTTCATATTTACGATAATCGTTTTTCTGCAATCTAGTTCTCAAAAAGATGATAAATAAATCAATGCTACCTGAAATGTAGTCTTATATTAATCTGGTCGAGCCTACAGATAAACTTTAAACAAGGCCCCTTGTAGGTTATTTCAAACACCTATATACAGACTGAGGACTAATCGCGAAAGGCCGGTGGCCTATGTTTTTTTTTTTTTCAAGCATACAGTAAGGGCTAACTCTGTCCTGGAGGCTTGAATAGGACTACACAATCAGGACATGTATCTTTTTTTAGAATTTTGCCTCGATTATTAATAAAAAAGAGAAAACTTTGAAAAATAGTTCAAAGCGAGACTTGATAGTTTGATCATGCTTTGTTAAACATTGAAGTTGACCATTTTATTAAGTAAACTTTTATTGCACGTTGGCACATGAATCAGGTCGGGAGTAGAGGGCAGTGGCCTAGAAACAAAAATCCATGATTAAAGGGAAAAAAAGAAGAAAATGGAAGATAACGACATGAAAACAGGTTAAGTGTAATTTGATTAAAATTGATCACAAAATTAGCTTTTGGTCTAAAAAAGGGTCAATATTTTTCGCTCGCTCGTGACATTGTAGAAATTTTCCACAGTAAGATAAGATTGACATGTCAATTGTTTGGCGCCACTTGAGGGGTTGCATAAAGGTCTGTAGGTTTGTATTACACAATGGGTCATTAAGGGGCGGAGAAGGAGAGCGAGGGGGGAGTATGGGTACATAAGTAGACGTCATTGAAGGTTTTTCTTTAATATGTCTACTAATTTCTCATTTTAGCCTAGGTCAAGTTTACACAACGTTCAGAAACCACCTATGATTACTTCTCAAAAATTCTGATTATGATGTTAATGACTATAATATATCTAAAAAATGTATTATCGGTTTCATATTTCTTAGTGCTTTTCACATTATATTCTTTTATAATCATTTCATATTACGATTTCCTATACTTTCCTTGTTTCTTGTAACGATTTGTATACTTCCGCATATGCTGTAAACCTATTTTGAAATTAATAAAATTTGATGAGAACATTTTATAGTGAGTGATCGTCACCATTTATTCGAAGTATACGAAGAGACCAAAATGGAAAATATGCTATTTGGGGGTTTAAATGAAACCGTCGAACTTCCATGATTTTAGAGTCTCAATAAAATATTCGATTCCGTAAGGGGCTGTCACATCAAAACGTCATTTTTGCTCGAGAATGAGAACACATAATTTCGACGGTAATTGATTATGGAAGAGACTTTTGGGCCCGTCGTAAAAAAAAAACTGCCCTGCAATTTAAATTGTGTGACAGGAGGATTTTTTTTAGCTTTCGTGTCTGCAAAGGAAACATCAATCCGCGGTTGTGTACCAAATGATATGGTAACAGCGATATATCCGATTTAGGACGACTTTCCAGAGCCACATTTGCTTCCTCCCAGAGCTAGAGAGGCCGCCCGGGGGGGGGGGGCACTTCCATTGTTGAGTGGATACCACGCGTAAAAGTGAAAGAGTGTGCAAGTACGTTACGTATTATAGACTTATATGGAACGTTATAAGGGTGTCAAAAACGATTTTTAAAATACTGAAACAAAAATGGAAAATTTCCAATACTTGAAGAGTTTCACAAGCCAAATACTTGTTAAGGGAAGATCTGGAAAAGACTTGCTTCCCTTGTTTAGGGTGCTTTTCGAAACCCCATGGTCGCGCCTGGTATCCACTCGTCAATAAAAGTGCCCCCCCCCCCGAAAATTTGAATCTAATCCTCCATTTCGGGGGAAAGTAATACATAGTGCCCATTACATTATGTGCTAGAGGCATATCTTTTTTGTAGGAGGAGCAAGAAAATGAAAAAAAAAACTCAAAGTCGGATGGGTTTCAGATGGATAGGCCTATTGTATATGCTGTATAAAATATATCAGCGCATGCGAAATGGTTTAGCTGGAGAGGTGATCTGACGCATCGAATCAATTACCAGTGATCCACCAATAATCCACATTAGATACAACATCGATTCGATGGACAGTAATGATTTATATTGAAATTCAAATTTATTTCATTTCCATCAAACAAAAACAAATTGCATACCATATACAGTGCGTATTAAAAAAAGTTTACACTTTGAAAAATCCTGTAAAATTATACATTTGTAATATCCAAAAAAAATTTCCACATTTTAACATTGGTACAGATCCATTTAAGCAAATGACGATATAACTATTGAAAAAAATATTTCCGTTTGAGTGAGCACCACTTACTTTTGAAAAGTTCGTGAAAATGATTTGCGCAAAACTTTGAATTAGCTACGCGAATAAAAGTAAACCTTTATCATGAAGAACACGTAGAATTTAGCAAGTAAAGTTGATTTGAAGATATCTTTGACCTCTTTTAACTTGTTTCCTTGCCCAATACACTCCGAAGAGTGCATTGCCCCCGCCCCACTCCCCCACACACCAAGGCCATCAAGACGACGATATTTGATTTACACTGAGCTGTGATTTACATAAAATGAATTAGGCTTGATTTTCATTTTGTTAATCATTGTCAAGCTTGGGAAAAGTGTGGAGAAACAAGTATAAAATGAAAAAATAATTGTCAACCAACTTTAAATAATAAAAACTCAGTGAAAAAGTGATGGAGATGTCTGATGTAAACTTTTGTTCCGATTCAGTTATGTCCTCAGATCCAGCTGGCACAAAAAGGGTAAAAGTTGTGCTTACTAAGTGTTGAAATTTCAATTTGGGTGGCAAATTTGTTTTAAAATGCTTGAATGTATCTGTTTTATCTTAATTGACTAAAAGTGCAAGGGAAATGTAAGAAAAAATGTATCGCAGGGTAAGTTTGATTTCGCCCTTCCCCCATGACACTGCGTGAAAACAAGTATTAAACAGATTTCTGCGAGCTTTACAAAAATGGACAGTGCTCACTCAAGTGTAACATTCTGTCAAAACATTTACTTTCATTGGATAGATGAGACCCAAACCCAAGATGATATGTGAAAAAATTACCCATATGTTGTATACTTTTAATTCCCAGAGCGTTTTCAAAGTGTAACCTTTTTTTGATACGCACTGTATAAACAGAAATATTTGTGTCCGTCGCAAAAAAAATATAATACTACATATGTTGTGAAGAAAAAAACACTTAGACAATTTGGGAAACACATTGGAGGTTTTAAATAAGTATACTATTTTTCAATAGAAATTAAATCAAGATGGAAATGGAGGGACCCACTAAGAAGCAATGCTTGTACAATGTGGGCCTCTCAAAAAATAGATAACACAACAAATAACAAAATAACAAAGTATAAATACAGATAATCAAATGAGAAAAAATAAATAAATGAGAGGGAAATACTCAAAAATAAATACGAAGTTATTAAGAAAATATAGCTCTGCTTTTTAGTTGGCCCTCCCTTCCTTTCAAATATTTATATATCTCGATTTGATGATTGTCTATCGTAATTTTAGAATGTTATTTATTTTTGTAGGTACTTCAAATGTGATTATAATATGTTACTATGTCAATTGTATCATAATTGTAAATATGAAATTGAAAGTGGAAAATAAAATAATTGAATTGAATTGAATAAAGGACAAAACAACCCGTCCTAAAATATATCCACCCTTCCCCACCCCAGCCCCCCCCCCCCGAAAAAGAAAAGAAAAAAGGGGAGAATGCCCTGAGAAGATGGATGGGTGCAGTTGAACGTAGTAGAACACATGCCATCGTGGACTCAAGCAAACTGGATTCAATGATGTGTATAAAAGGAGAAAAAATATAACCTGGAAAGAATATAATGCACGAAAAATGTGATTGATACCGTAAACAAATACTAGTAACCGGTAGGAAGGCGGATAATCGGACAGGAGAGAAAGAGAAAATAGAGGAGAGTATAGACACAATATGTATGAGGTTCAAAAATGAGCACATCTGAGAAGGACTTGTGTCAGATAGTCTGAATTAGGTAAGTTTTTTCTCACTCAATATTTACTCGATTTGTTTGAAAAATCACTTTCTTATTCCTGTCATAATCTACATTTAGCATTTCTCCAGCCAGTTGGAGTCATGATAGTCATGAAACTACAGCCCCGCCGCGAGCTCAGGCAGGCGTGAGCCATGATGACCAGTCGTACTTGCATGAAAGCGGGATTTTAACAATTTGGAATGGCATTCTGGTATCGCATGAAAAAATTTCGCAAACGAAAATCAGATCTATGGGGCTTGTAACACAAAGCTTAGCAATGATTGTAGAACAGTTTTCTACGTTCGATTCTATTGACTATAATGTACAATCAATCTTGAAAATCGAGTCTATGATTAATCGTTAACTTTTGTGTTACAGGACCCTATGTCGCGTTCCAGAGGTTTGCGAAAACTCGCTATTAGCCATCGTACACCGACGCACAGTGGGTCAAAATGAACCCAAAGTGCGCCAAAACCCTTTATTCACATATTTGTACGATTAAATTTCGTAGATAAGGGTAATTTCACCCGTAGATTGGCTGTTAACGTTTTAGAAGAAATTACATATTTCTAATTCTACAATAAGTTTCAAATTTTCAGAAACTAGTTTTAGAGAAATTTCAAGGAAGCATATTAGCAAACATAAAACACCTAAACTGGCAAACAAACAAAAAAGTCTGTGCTCGGGGTACAAACAATTCAATTTGTGACTTGAGTATCGCTTAAAGAGGGCGACCTACCATGAATCCGGAATTGTAAAATTCAAAGTGAAATTATTGTAAAAAAAATGCAAAGGAGTATTTTCATTCCCTGGGTACAATGATAGACCACACCTACATGAATTAACATGGATTGATACCAGAAGTGTACAGAGAAATCTTTAAAACAAATATTCCAATGATAAATAATAGAGGCCGTGTCCTCTGCAGGTTAATCGGTATACTACCTATTTCACCAAGAATAGCGTATACAAAGTTATTCCGAAACAGAGTCTCTCTGCTATCTCAACAACCATTATGTCTTTGGTGAGAGGATCTTTTAGCATAATTTGAACACCGGGGGAAGAGGCTGTGCTTGTTGTACTCTTAAAAATTTGCTACTAATCATGTCACTTGTTACCATTAGTCTGTGGAATACATATAAAGTCAATAAGAGTCATAAACCAAACAATCCTTCAAATGATAATATGCAATGCCCTCTTGATTGATTTTAACTATAATTTATAGCAAATTTAGAATGAGCCAAGAGATAAACGAATTCATACGTGTATGTGAAGTTGCAAGCCCTTCATTTTTTTTCTTTTTTTTTGGGGGGGGGATAAATAATAATGATAATGCAACTTATACATGTATAGATCCCACGTATCTGTCCTTAGCACATTTTCATATTTTGGCAGAAAACTGAGTGAGACCAATCACATCCCGAGTCATGTGTGTTATAGCGATATAAAGTAGGACTTGGTTTATGATAGCGATATACAGTAGGACTTCGTTTATGAACAACAAAACAAATTAATAATCTTACCCGGGAATCTTACCTTTAATCTTCTCAGAATGACAGCATATCAGATATGCAACACGGGATGGAACAGTTTGACATCAAAATGTTGTTTTATATGTATTATTGTATTTGTGGAAGTGGAAATGAAAGCTTGTTTTTACGTATGTTTGACGAAAATAATTTAGGAAGATACCAGTCAAAAGAACCAGACACTCAATCCAGACATCCCCCCCCCCTCTCTCTCTCTCTCTCTCTCTATCCAACCATGCACGCGACGGTCCCGAATGGAGCGGGGAGTTTGTTTAATGTCACCCGCAACGTTCGGCACGCGCATAATGGGACCCTTACTTGGAACGATTTTTGTAATAAATACGGCGTACATGTGGTTGGAAAATTGGTTATATCTCCAGAAAATGCACGTATATGCAGCTAAATTTGGTCTCATTATAAAGCATGGACTATGAAAAAGACCGTCATGGTATTTACAGCGCAGTAATCGGCAGCAATTTGTAAAAGAAATGCTCATGAAAAAAATTGTTAAAACCCCCCCATCGTCAAAGTGTTTCGTCCAAAATTACCTCTGAAGGGATTATCATATTATCTTGAAAATTTTTGATCACTTAAAACAATCATTCTTCAAAGAGTACCGTGAATTAGAAATAAATTAAGCAATCCGTTTTGTTAAAACAGTGAAATATCTAAAACGTCTCATTTTCACATGCGGTAGCCGTAAAGGGTCATTTTCCGGTAATATTGAATAAAATGGGCAACTAATAATCAATTTCATGGAGAAATATTGTATGGAGACATCCTACAGGTTCTTATCTTTGCTTAGAACATGAAAAAACTAATTTTGTTTCATGACCATAAACCAGTTTTGGGGCACTTTTGCTCTCTCCTGGCCCACAGTGCGACGTATGTACACTTTGACAAATCGTTTTATTAAACTCAATCTTGATATTTAAAAGAAGACCCCCCTAAAAAAAACCAAAAAAAAGAACAATGAAATTAGATTAAAATAGATAAATAAAAAAGAAGAAAAAATAAAAAAATACAAAGAACAAGAAAAAGGCATAATACAAAAAAAAATTAAAACTAACAAAAGAATAAACTGAAAAGAAAAAATAAAGAGAAACAACTTCAAAGTATATGAAAGAAGCAATTTGTCCACTGCCAACTCGTCCACTTAACACATTGTCTACCTTCATTTAGTCTAATGTCATTCCGTCCATCAACATTTCGTCTAACAACCATTTGGTCCAATCATCACTTCGTGTAATCACCATGTCGTCTATTACCATTTTGTCTAATACCATTTTGTTTTCATTCATTTTGCACATTCAACACTTAAGTTCAATTAGACCAAATGGTACATGGACTAAATGGCTCTTAGCTCATAGCTCTTATTAGACGGAATGGCATTAGACTAAATAAATGTAGACCATGTTTCTGTTTCTGTTTGTGGTAACTCCCGCAGGAACTCGGCAGGACAGCATTATGCTGGTAAACGCCAAGCTGGTATATAACCAATTACCTATGAAACATTTTACGTCTAGGTTAATCAGTCATAACATGCATAATGGCTGACGTTATAGACGACATATTCACTCTCGGGCCTTTTTATCAAAGTGGAGACAATGGCAGAGTTGGGATTCGAACTCACAACCTTGCGATTATGGGTCCAATGCTCTAACCACTGGACCACACGACCCGTTGTGGTGAGTAGACGAACTGGTGGTTTACAAAATCATAGTCAACGAATTGGCAATTGGGCAAATTGGCATTAGACGAATTGATATAAACCAAAGAAGCTTTTAGAAATACAACACAAAAACTGTGGCAAAATTAGTGACTAGTTGTCATATCACAGTAAAGCAAAGAAGAAAAAGCTGTGTAAAACACCCATGCAGATGTGAGATTATTAGACCAATACCCTCCATTGAGTCATGAAACCACTCCTTCAACACAACACAGTCTTTTGATATCATTGATTTTCAACATTATTTGTCCCGATTTTAGAATAGGACGAGGACAAATTATTCTCCACAAACTATACAATCAAATCTGTTAGCGGCCATTCAGCATTTTCAGTACAAAAAAGGAATTACAATAATTCTAAATTTAGAAGGATTTATCATTTGAAAGGTCTACGTTTCAATGTTAAGTATTTTTCGCTCTCTCTCCTCTGTCTACTATGTCGATCCATAATTTACATATCTGGGTTTCTTTTCTGTTCACTTCATGACATTACCTCACCGATCTGATTTTAGGTAAGAAAATATTGTCATGTGAGGCGGCTAACTCCTGTAAATAAAACAAGATGTAAAGACTGTGTTTCTTCGGAACTGAATCAGCTGCGAATCTATCTGAATACACGTATTCCCAGGTTAAATCGGGAGTTTTCTGTTCCCCCTATGCCAATGCGAAAAAAAAAACTTTGGAGGGATTCTGGATCATTCGCATTTACCTTGTTTTGAAATGTTCAAAACCAGCCGAATACCCTCCAAAATACTCTCGAATGTGGCAGCAACAATTTTTATTCGGGCCACTTTCGGGATGCATGACATTCCTTGGATTAGGTGAAGCATTCGGAGAACTCTGGAAAGATTTGTATCATTCGGGGAAAAACGGTCGGAATTCGGCGCATACGGCCATATTCGTTCCGATTTTGGTCAACATTCGGGTCGTCATTCGACTAAAGCTCGGATTACGACGGAACCGAATCCGCTTCGAATCCATCCGAATATTCACGTGGTTTCGGGAGTATTTTGTTCTCCCTCCTCGAATGCTAAAAAATTCGGGTCATTATTCGACTGTGATCGGGTCATATTCGACTGATTCTTGCCACTATTCGGGTGGCATTCGGCTTATTCGGGATGGCAAAAAATTGATTCGGGCCGATCCTTGGCAATTCTTGGCTGGATCGGGGCCTTTTCCGGATATATTCAATTCAATTCTTTATTCCATTTCCATTCAAAACATAATACAAAGTAATATAAAGTAATACAAATCAAGTACAATTTCACAGACGAGCATTCTTACTTCGTAAAACAAGCAATAAACAGTATAATATTGAGCATAAATGGAAATGAGGGGGTCCACTTAAAAGCAAAGCTTGTCGTCTTTATCAGGAAAACCATCAAATCAATCCGAATCCGGCCATATTCGGGCAAAATGGGTCCGGATTTGTTTGGGAGAATTCGGTGTTGGTGTATAACCCTAGCTTAATCGGAACAATCGGGCCACATTCGCTAAGATTCTGACCGCCTTTGATTCTCCCTACCCCCCCCCCCCCTACTCGGGTGGAATTCGGCTTCATTCGTGATGGTTCAAAAGTAATTCGAGTCAATTATTGGTGACTCTGCACTAAATCTGGACCTTTTCAGGACCCATTCGTCTCTATTCGGAGAGCTCCCCAAATCAGTGACGAATATGTTGCAAATGAGATTCTTCCTAATCGGGACATATTATGGCAGAATCAGTCCGATTTTCTTTTTTCGGGAGAATTCGATTTTGGTGTAACCCTAGCTTTACGGCCACGTTACGATTTTCGTTGTCGAAAGATGTTCGAGAAACTCACGGCAGTCGTAAGAAGAAATCATTCCTAGTAACATTTTACCCAACAGACGCCAAACGTCATTCGTGAGAGCGACTCACAAATGTTTATTCGTAAGGCGTCCTTTTGAACCATGTCACATCCGTCTATGAACACCTTAAGGCGTTCTTGCGATCATCGTAAAAATTCAAGGTTTCAAGAATTGTCTCGACCCTACAAAATCATGCGCAGTTCTTACGATGTTCGTACGAGATTCGCATTACTCCTTAGTGCGACGTTGAAATTGGACAAGACCATCGACCAAGCTGCGAACTTACGAACGGTTTGCAAACGCTGGTTTCGTACGATCCTCTTGGGAAGATCCTACAAAATGGTCTAAAAATAATTCCTACTGCGTTTGTAGCATTTTAATGGTATTTGTCAGCGAGCCATTAGATCACGCTACATCATTACCGCCCCTGAAAAAAAGAAAATACGACATAAGGCATGTCTAGCATTTACTGTGAGTAAACATCTATTGTTAACTGGTGTTAACAGCATGGATTCAGAGTGCAGATACAAATCAATGGATTCAGTGCAGATACAATCAATGGATTCAGAGTGCAGATACAAATCAATTGGTTTCAGAATAGTGACCGAGCATTCATAACTAAAGAATATAAACTAAAAGAGGGTATGGTAATGATAAGAAGGGTGCAGTGAGTATTGCCAAGAGCAATATGAAAGGGGAGAGGTGGGGATGGGTGATGTAGAGAGGTAGAAGACAGACGGGGAGTATCATCTTCATCCTTGTCATTGCAATAATAATTAATAATAGGCATTTATATAGCGCCATCTATCTAGAAATATTCTATTCCGAGGCGCAGTGTTTATTACTATTATTACCCTGGCTTTAGCTCGAGCTGCCTTTCAGAGCTCAGTGCATTCAAAGTATCAATCCTGCCGGGTACCCATTAAGTTCACCTGGGGAGTGTTTCATCAACATTTTTGTCCGACAAGTTGTCAGATCTGACATCTTTCTCTGATTCTGATTGGCTGTGAGGCACTGTTACTATGGTAACTGTCGGATAAAATAGGACTTGTCGGATAAAACGTCTGTTAAGGCCCTAAACCGCAAATTGCACCTAAACCGCAAATCGCCGCCGAAGCTTGTAGAAAAAAAAGTATTTTTGAAACGAAGGACCTTGGATGAGTGGTTTCACTCCCCTGGTAACATTAAGTATCAAAGTAGTAGTAGTAGTAGTAGTAGTAGTAGTAGTAGTAGTAGTAGTAGTAGTAGTAGTAGTAGTAGTAGTAGTAGTAGTAGTAGTAGTAGTAGTAGCAGCAGCAGTAGTAGTAGTAGTAGTAGTAGTAGTAGTAGTAGTAGTAGTAGTAGTAGTAGTAGTAGTAGTAGTAGTAGGAGTAGCAGTAGTAGAAGTAGTAGTAGCAGTAAGAGTAGTAGAAGTAGTAGTTTTAGTAGTAGTAGTAGTTTTAGTAGTAGTAGTAGTAGGAGTATAGTAGTAGGAGTAGTAGTAGTAGTAGTAGTAGTAGTAGTAGTAGTAGTAGTAGTAGTAGTAGTAGTAGTAGTAGTAGTAGTAGTAGTAGTAGTAGTAGTAGTAGTAGTAGTAGTAGTAGTAGTATAGGAGTAGGAGTAGTAGTAGTAGTAGTGGTAGTAGTAGTAGTAGTGAAACCACTCATCCAAGGTCCTTCGTTTCAAAAATACTTTTTTTCTACAAGCTTAGGCGGCGATTTGCGGTTTAGGTGCAATTTGCGGTTTAGGGCCTTAACAAACGTCCGACAAGTCCTTTCATGAAACGCTCCCCCGGAACGAGTACAGCACAATGTGGATAAATATCAGAGGGTCGTGTGTTCGAATCCCACCATGGCCTAGCGCCCTTTGGCAAGGCGTCAATCCACACATTGCCACACTCACCCAGGTGCTAATTGGGTACCAGTAGGAAACAACCGTCATTGTGGTCATGGTGGTTGGTTTACGAAGTTTGAGCCTAACAGGCTACTTGGAATGCTATGAATCCAGTGACCGATAATAATAACTGTTAAGCGCTTTGAACAGTCGTAGATTGATAAAGTGCTATATAAATGCCAATTATTGTTTAATTAAATTTCTTGCTGTAGGAAATTACGCCATGGCTGGGATTCGAACCGACGACCCTCTGTTTCAGAGTCAGAAGACTAATCCACTGGGCCACAATGCTCTAACAACCACATCTTTTTGTCACATTTGTTTATCCTCGGCAGACTTCTACTAGTCTCTCTTTAGACAATTTAAAGAAATAAGAAATAT
Organism: Lytechinus variegatus; assembly: GCF_018143015.1. NCBI lineage: Eukaryota > Metazoa > Echinodermata > Echinoidea > Temnopleuroida > Toxopneustidae > Lytechinus > Lytechinus variegatus. Next base: position 22,908,025 of record NC_054758.1, read on the forward strand.
TTTTGCAAGCGCTCGGATGCCGTGGTGATAAAGACAGCAGCTGATAGGTAAACAATCCAAAGGAAATAATATTTGGTGAGGGATCCGTGTTTCGCACTCAACTTATTTCCACTCGCAACTTAAATTAAGGAATCACAAACTGATCGCTTAATTTACTTGGTCAATATCTCTCTATTTTCATGTGCCTCTCTGTTTACAATGAGAAGGACTAAACACTCGTCTATGGAATGCTTTAAGCTCTTAGGCAAACGTTGCGCTACGTATTCTAACTACTGTACCCTAAAAATGCTGCTGCTCGGTTCGGCGATTTGCGTGAAGATTGCGAATAAAGTAGAGTTTTGCTGGCACTGTTGATACGCACGGGGGGGGGGGAGAATGTGTATACACTCCACAAGGCATGCAAGGGGGGCACTAAATATGAATACATTTAGAAGTGTGTCGCTTTGATTTTAAGGATGAGTGAGATAATCTTCAGGACGTTCTACGATTATTTGTGCGCATCATTTGCGCATATTTTACGCTATGCGGTTCGACGTCACAATGGACGAATATTTTGATTAATTAGCGATGTTGATTTTCACTTGATCTGCATTCTTGACGGCATATTAGATGTATTATTTTATGAAACTAATTGGCTGAAAATCATCCATGGAACCATTTTCTTTAATATCTCTACAATTTCTCTACAAGGTATGACGAATATGACCTCGAGTTTGAATACACGCTTAGAGTTTGAGATATTTTCTTACATAGATCATTTGGCGCGATTTGGTTGTTGCTGGTTGAAAAACAAGCACATGAATCCCTACTTTAACTTGTTTACTCTTCTTAATTGTACCTTCCTCTAGAAGTTTGCAAATTTTGTGAAAATGACATGGGTTTTGCAAAAAAAGTGCAGCAGTTATTGTACTTCACAAATTTGTTACAGAAGTTTCAAATTTTTGAGATAGGTTTAAGCAGTGATCTTCTGGCACCATTTATTGAAGGTGCTGCTAGCTTTAAAAATGCTTACGAATATTAATATGAATGGATTATTCATCTTAAGTATACAATTCTGAACTGTGAATTTTGATGAAATTTAGATGGGGTTTGACTGATTACTACACGTTTAAACTCAACTTTAAAATCCTACGATGTCAAAAAACTTCAAATTGAGTGAAATTCAAAGCTCGATAGCAAAAAAATCAAGCACGTGAACCTATGTTAATTTTTGCATATTTGGAGTATTTAGATGCTGAAGTATAGCTCTGTGCAAAATTAGGTGAAAATGACATGGATTTCATTTTAACTGTCGAACGTCCTTACGCCTATTAAGTGGATTAGAACGAGAAGTGCGAGTTCTTTTCAGTTGTGAAATTCGTTTATTGAAATTTCTATACATTGCAGAAATCCAAAATAGGCCTATACATTCTATCCAAGCATAGGGAAGAAAGAAGGAAGAAAAACATGAATAAGAAAGAAGAAAGATAGAATAAAGAAAGAAAAGCAGAGGAATTGAAGACAACAGAGAAAAGCCAGAACTAGAAAAATACGAAAAATCAACAATATTCATTCTATTTTCATCCCGTAGCCCTATAATCAGATTACTCCTGTGATAAAACACAAACGCAGAGCAATAAAGCGCCATGTAAAAATGTATTTTCTACTCAATGGACCATGAAAATTAGTCCGTTTGTAAAGAGAAATTCGGCAGTCATCAAACGGTGCATTGTACCTGTTGTTGTGGTGGAACGCTCCCCTTATCTATTGTGTCTTTCATTCTGTCTACACACTTTGTCATGTTAGGAGCGAAATATAGTACCACTTACCTCCATCACATGCTTCATGTATTGCTACATGAAATGGACTATAAGGATCGACCTTTCGTGTTTTAAAAATAAGCTGTTTTGGACTTACTTCGCATTTGTAAGTGGACAAGAGCCTACTTAGCGATATCAAACTTGTTTTATCTTGGTTATTTTTCGTTTGAGTCAGACTCGGAAATAAGCTTAAAACAGATCTGTTTTTTTTATGAAGAGAATCACTGGTCGATTGAGATGAAGACGTTATCTTCCAGGGTATAAATTCATCGGTGATTAATTCCTGAGTTAGGTACGTTCTTGCTTTCTTTGTTATTTCATTATGAATAAGTGAAACAAGGCCATTTTGTTTTGGATTAATTAATATTGATTTTATGTCTATCGTGTCTATTGATTTGATTTTGTTGACGTCGCACCTTTTATTATGGAGCCGTTTCTCTTGAAAGACACACATCTTTGTGGTTTATTGATTCAAATCCTTATATTCCAGGGTAAGGGTTAGCACAGTTAGGAATATGTTAGGATATACACTGTTAAAAAAACCCTGATTTTACAGAAAAATAAAAGAAGATTTTGCAGAAAGCAATACCAGAATCATTCTTTAAATTCATGAAACAGGAATTTTTCTGCAATTTAACAGAACAGGTCTGTTAGAAAAAGGGGAAAAGAGTGTTTTATTTAAGGAAATTTGTAAGATTACACACACCAAATACCAATTTCCTGTAAGATTACGCAATCTGGTAAGATTACCGGTGTTCTCGAGACTCTGCTGCAGGAACTTCTTTTAGTTTAAGGATAAATTTTCTAACAGTGTATACAGTATAATTGACAAAATCAATAATTTAGTTAAAAACATCAACAACTTGTTAGTATGATGGAAACTGAAGAGGTGGGAAAACCGGGGCAAAAAAGGAGAGAGAGAGAAAAAAACAGGAAACTAGAGGGAAATGGGATATGGTTTAACCCTTTAAAAATCTACTGAAGTCTGATTGGCACCTATTGTACAGATCAAGTTAATGTGTAATAAATGGTAACGATGGTAGCGTTTCATAGCATAAAGCAAGAGATATCCACCGATAGTCATTGACCATATACAAAGACGAATACTACATTACAAAATACATATATCAAGGATCAAAATGACCAGGAAAGTGGACTGATGGCACACAGAAAGTGAAGAGTCAGAGTTGTTTTGCCCAGAAATGTTGATGGCATCAGTTGTTTTTTTCAGAGAGAAATAGTACTAGGAATCAAATCAGGACGAAATCTCAACTTAGTGGTGGAAATTCACGGTGGGTGTTTCAGTCCTTTACCAGTCATTGGAAAAACAACTACTGTATTATCAGTTTATTTCCAATAAAAGGTAATGAAGGTAGGAAAAGAGGTATCAAGAGTCAATGACCGATGGATAAATATGTTGGGTCCTTTATATACCAGCAGTTCAGTCTTATCTATTTCGTCCAATTCAGCAACAGACTGCGACAATAACACGATGAAACCCGCGATGAATATAGGCCTAATGTCTTACTCTAAATATGTCCGAAATAACACATAAAGCTTCAATGTTCAATTCAAAATTTACTTTTACAAGTACAATACATTTTATGCTAGTGTATATATAAACCACCATATTACTTGATTTTGATCACAAACATGACATGATATGAAGGATTTTTTTTTATTTGTTGTTTCTTCCAGTAATCAAATGTTAGAAGCTTCATATGTCTTGTGTGTCTTCTCTAGACTTTGCATCTTTTTTTTACATAATCTTTTATTCTCTTCTCTCATCAAACAAAATTGAACATAGTAAAATATTACATTCATGATCATAACTTAAAAATCAAATTATATCAAAATTAAAAAGCTTTGTTTGAACGTACAATTATTGTGATCAACACATCCATTCATTATTCTTAACGAAAATAAAGTGAAACAATGGACATGGACATTTCAAAAGATAGACTTGTCGGTAATCGGGAGGGTGGGGGGGCATAATAACCCCTCAAGATTCGAATTTTATACAATCGTGTGTTATTTCTCACCCCCCCCCCCCCCCCCCTTCCCATGGACAAACACAAAACAAATCTCACGAAATTGCCATCTTTTGGTTGAGGACACATCCAGCCAACAATCCGCTCCTTAGACCTTCCTTGGTAATTACATGGCGCCTATAAAGGGGTTGTAAACATTGATCATTAGCTAATTATCTCTAATTACTCCCTTACCAAGGCTATGTGTACTCAGTAGGGAATAACTCACTTGTGTGTGTGTGAAGACCAGGATGGTGTATCGACACGTTAAGTCCATAAAGTCTGCCATAAATCACAGTCAATTACTCGATAAAAAAAATACTCATTCATTTGATAGTCTACACCTCCCCTCAATAAACATGCTTCTTATACCTTTTTTGTTGACAAAAAACAATAAACATAGTTCAAAATTTTAAACATCTCGGAATGCTCGCCGATTTTTTTTTCAAATAAGAGCATTATCAACGAGTGGGACTGAGTTGTTTGATTTCTTCTGTAATCATTTATTTTGCCAATTTTTACAGTTGAAATAACTAAAATAAATAATAATAGAACAAAGATAGAGAGAGAAATTAAATCACGCACTCATAGAAATGAAAATTAATCCCGATCGGATAGAAAACAAAAGAGAAAACTATTTAATTTTCCCTTGTTAAAATCAGCTGCAGTATCTTCACATATTGGTCAGTTATATGGCAGAGGAAAAAACCGTCAGGGGTAAGAAAAAATGGCAGAGGTTTTAAGAGCAAAAGCGAATCGAAAGAGACAAAGAGAGAGCTTGGGACAAAGGGGGAGAGAGAGAGAGAGACCAGATTAGATATATGTTAAAGCAAATACTAACGTGGGAGACCATAATTATCTTTGTTCATTTTCTTCCCAATACAATTTGAAACCGTTGCCATTATTAAAGCTTCATTATACTCCGTCTCTCTTTGTTCAATTACGATTGTGACTGGGATAATGGTATTACATTAAGGCTTAATGACGGTTATCATGATTGTACTACTGCATGTGATATCACTGTTTGTATATCTATTCATTACTGTGGAAATTTATTCTGGGAGTTACAGTCTCCCACCATTGAGCGTTATTTTTCGTTTATTTTGTTCCTCTTTTTATCATAATCAACTTTTGGTTAAAATCCCGTCTTTTTGTAAGATTCGACCATTAAACTTCGTTAACAGATTCTAGGAATAAAAAAACATAATCCTTCGATACTACTGTACGTTACCAAGAATTGTAATTTGGGGGTCAAATTATAAGCTAAACACAACGCAGACATTATTGAACTATACATGAGCTGTAATAACGTATAGTTAATTACCACTTCCGTTTGTATTTCAACTTTTCCTGGCACCTACCTTGGCCTTATATCACAGGTCATTGAGGCCTATCACGGGGGGCAGGGGTAAAAGCCCTATAACTTTTAATGACATTTGAAAATAAATTTAAAAAAGTAACAAAACAAGTATATTAAAATGAAAAAGAGGTTGTTATTCGAAGGAGAATACCGTTATTTTGTTGTAAAAAGATGAATATGCCTTACCCCTTTCTGAGGAAAAAAAAAGAATTAAGACCATGCAGACGCAGAAGCAGTGTTTTGGGGGGTGCAATTTGTACCAATTTTTTACCTAATAATGAAAACTGAAGAGCGTCTGTCTCTAGAAAAAGTGAGCATCTGTCACATTAAAATGAAGGACATTTTGTCTCAAGAGAAAAGTGACAAGTAAAAAAGGTCATCACTCAAAAATGAAGGCATTCTGGGTTCTTTTATTTTCATTATTGATATGTCACTCGGTGTGACGCGACTGAAGACAACTATACGTTACCATGTTTTAGTCCAATCTTTTAAAAATGACTTGACGCTGCCCCTTGCTAAAAATAGTCTACAATTTTGTGTTATGCAGTATTGATGTCTGTGTCTTGTAAAACGAATTTAGAAAAAAAATGCTCATAGCAAGTGAAGGTTTTTTTTTCATTCTCGTTTGAAGTTTTTTTATAGACGTGCTGTCATTTCATTTTCTTGTTTTATTAGATATACGGGGTCTTGACGAATCACAATGCTAAACCTCGCCTTTTTATAGTATTCTTTATTCTTGTTTTATTAGATATTAGGGGTCTTGACGAATCACAATGCTAAACCTCGCCTTTTTATAGTATTCTTTATTCTTCGCTTTCCTTCCTACTTTCCTCCTCCTTTTATACTACTTCAGATATCAAAGAGACGGTTGTCTATCTACACTCTCCGGAGTAGTTTCCTTTTTTTAAATAAGGAGTACAAAAACGTTAAAGAAATTATCATCTCATGATTATTGCAAAGTCAGCCCAGCCCCCCCCCCCCCCTCCCCCTACTTTAATAACCATTCCGCGGCCCCTGTCTGGCGATAATCAAAATGAAGAGAATGATCAGAATAACGGGTAATTTCATGTACTAGTATTACATAATCATAGCTTCGGTTTTGTTTAGATGCTGGCACTGTTCAAACCGTTTTAATGTCGACCCTGCTAGGGCATCAAGAAAATAATAATAATAGTAATTGGATTTATACATAGCGCTTTTTTCCAGAGGATACAAAGCGCTGTTGATTGCATAAGAAAGGTTAAGGTTTATAAGTGTGTTTTGAGATGAGAACATGAATTATTTATTTTCAATGGTGATGGCAATACGGTTGCATGGATTAATTGCCTCGCCGTCATTCATGTACATGTATTTAAAAATGACTCTAGATTTATTTTCTCGTACGTCTGGTGTGTGTTTCAGGACCATCTACACCACCATATTCAGTCGTTTATTACGACCATTGCTCAATTAGCCATGGTTTAAAACAGATTATGATCGATAAAACTCACCAGGCATGCAAATAACATCTGTCAATCAAGGTGATATATCTACATGAAAACCAAGAGATATCGTGGCTCATCAATGCTCAAACAATTTGTTTGATAAGTGTTTCCTAATAATAATGATAATAATAATATAATGATGATGATGAATTAAATTGAATTGAAATTATTAGAACTTCACTGGCAATTGCAGTACAAAAGGATACAAAACAAATATACAATGCAAGGAATATAAGCAAATAAACAAACACAAAATAGTATTTCGTCAAAAAAAGAGAAACAAATTTTATATACAAATATATAATATATGATGATGATGTGATGATGATGTGATAATGATAATGTTGATAATGAAAATAATAATGATAATAATAATGATAATAATAATGATAATAATAATAATAATGTTGGTTTAAAGCGCATGACACATAGTACATCATGTCTCTGGTATGACTGTTCATAAAGTATCTTTCTTTTGAAAGTAAAACTGGAATATTAAACCGTAACACGTGTTGACATTAAACTCCATTCTAAGTATCATTTATTTGAACATTGTATTCGATATATGCCAGGTGGTTCTAAGTGTTCGTTCATTCACATAACAACTACCCACTGGTTTAAGATTTATTATTGAAAAATTATTTAGCTTATCTAATAAAAACTAATAATTAATTCATACACTTACGTTTAGACAAGTTAGATTCAGTTATTTGTTTTTTTTTCTATTTGAATATATATTTTTAGTCATTTAATTCCTGCATTTCTATTTTATTCATTCATTTATTTATGTATTATTTAGTAAATTTTTGTTCATTTTATATCCTTATTTATTTATATAATTTCAGATGGATGATATATTCAAAAGACATCAAAAATGTTGTACGGAACGTGGAAGGGATGTTAATTAGGCTCATTGTCACTACCCTTTTTATCTATGAAAATTATATCTTTTAATTGATAATGCATTTTACCAAAGAGAAACATTCAATGGTGTCATCAATTAGCTATTATAGTACTATAACCTTATTGGCTTTACGACCTCCGACCACCATTATAGTGTAGTCATCAGCATTAGACCGTTTCCAAACCAGATGGCCTCCCATATTAGATCACGTTTTTATAATGTATTGGATAGGGATTGAGACATTCATGGCCTTTTTATACTACTTTCATCTGATACTTCCATTTTAAAGGCAATAATCAATACTGACTTAACTTCATCAAATCTAAAGCTGCAAATTCCAATTTCTAACCTATGTCTGCGATATGCTTAAACATGGAGCCATAAAAACTTTACGTCCATATTTATATCATTTTCTTTAAAAAAAGAAAAGCAAAGGGTCAATTATTTATGGATATTTGGTCAAATTCAGTCACGAAAATGTATTTTCAACAAAATCTTTGAAAGAAAAATGTTGTCCCTCAATAAAAAAAAATTAAACTATATCATTGCCACTAATTGCAGTCATACCTTACCTCGGCACAAATCGAATATTAGTTCACCCCGAAGAATTTATTCTAATTATAAACAAAGACTACGTACATCTATACAACATCATTATTCGGAAAACAAATATTACTTTTCAGGAAATATATCTTAGTCACATGTTCATTGTTGTTGTTATTTTGCTCTCTCAATAATCCCCATTAGTCAATGAAGTGATGAGGGTGCCGGTGATCGATGATGATGATGGTGATAAAGATGGCGACGATGATGATGTAATAGTTAATGCTTTCCTCTCTTTGTATCTTTACAGAGAACGACTAATGATGAAAAAACACTTGACATGCAAACAATGTGAACTTCCAAGCTTTTATTTGGATATTGGTAAATTTAATATAAACATTGATCTACAACTATGACAACGATGGTAACTGCATTGGACAACATTCTGGTCAACCAAACAGTATGATGTAGTTGAATGGTGTGTGTCAACATCATCAACATTGGACAGCTAATCCACTTCGTTTCCTTTTTGAAAACCATTTTATTTTTCCTAAGTCGTTTGATAGGCCTACTAATTAGATGTCTGTGATTATCAGAGGATACCAGTGTCGACTTTCATCATTGGACATCACTTGCAGTCAGAGCGCCACGCGTATGCTAATGAGCACGATCGCTGAAATTTATTCAGAATCCCATCCGCCCGAAAATCATCTAGCGGGACTCTCGTAGTTTGCGAGATATCACGAGAGTCATGCAGGTCTCGTTCTCATGACGTCATACTCTTCACTGGAAAAGCCAAGATGGAAGAATGCAATCGTAAGTAAATCTTGAAATCTTTAGCTTTATTTTGATATGAAATATGTGGTATTCCAGAAAAAAATTGAACCCGAAATAATGCTTTAGATCTAGGCAATATTTTAGCCGGATCGGAGATCGAATTTTTACATTGGATTGTTGTTTTTTACGTCCTGACCCTCCTCAGAATTTTTGGCTTTCGTGAAGCCTCTATGGCACGCTCATAGGGAAACAATTAAATATATATTTCACTTGAAAAAAATATGTTTCTCTTCCACTAAACCATTTCACTTTTAAAAATTGTATTCCACTTTTAATATTAAAAAAAATATATTTCACTTTTCAAAAAAAGTATATTTCACTTTTCAAAAAAATATATTTCACTTTTCAAAAAATATATTTCACTTTTCCAAAAAAATATATTTCACTTTTCAAAAAAAATATATTTCACTTTTCAAAAAAAATATATTTCACTTTTCAAAAAATATATTTCACTTTTCAAGAAAATATATTTCACTTTTCAAAAAAATATATTTCACTTTTCAAAAAAAGTATATTTCACTTTTCAAAAGATATATTTCACTTTTCAAAAAAATATATTTCACTTTTCAAAATAAAATATATTTCACTTTTCAAAAAATATATTTCACTTTTCAAAAAAATATATTTCACTTTTCCAAAAAATTCATTTCACTTTTCAAAAAAATATATTTTTTTCGACGAAGAACCATTTCACTTGTTATACTTTAATTTTGAGAGAAAACAAATCCTTTCTTTTTTTATCTACAAATCTATATATCTGTCTCTTTATCTATCTATCTCTATCTATCTATCTATGATGTATCTATCTATTAATCAGGGGCCGCGGAACGGTTTTCAAAGTGGGGGGGGACCATGCAAAAAAATCACAATCATATGGTCATTTTTACGTTTTGTACACGGTTTCGGAAAAAAGTGGGGGGGGGGGTGGGTGGGTGAAGCCCCCCTCCCCCAGTTTTTGCGCCCCCTGTTAATAAATCTATCGTATATTAATCTATCCACCTATCATTTATCTCTCCAGCCATCTATCTATTTATCTATTTTTGTTATATGTATCTGTTTGAATATGTATGTCTGTTTGTCTATTTATCTTTCATACTTATATCCACTCATTTGTTTAAATAATTATGTACGTTTATCTCTGTATCTACGACAGACCATCTCATTCATCCGCACGACGAATTAAAATCTAATTTCACTTGTCACATTTTAAATCTGAGATAAAATAAATCCTTTCACTTATGTTGGATAACACTGACACATACAGCTGCAGTATTAGACCGTAAGTAAATTTCGTTCTTCACGTAAATATCCATTCCTCTCGCTACGAAAAACATTTCACTCATGTTGCAAATTCATTTCACTCAATTGCAAAAAAATACGTTCCTCTTTTTTCTCAGCCTGTAGGAGGCGCACACCATTGTTGGTGGGACGAGGACAATGCACCACGAGGTGGGCCCATAAACACAAATCGTAAAGTTTGAATTTATCGCTGATTATACACAGCTGCCAGGGCAATCAGCTGTTGCATTCGGCCCTACGATCAATCACTAACCTTAGCACGGTCTGGCAATGCGTTTTGTAGGCATGAGGCATGAATACTTTATACATGCACTATCTACAGAGCTGAATGGTCAAGGTAGAAGTGTTGAAATTTCCCTTTTCTCCCTTCCGTCTGTCTTTTACTTCATTGACATACGATGGTCATAATGATTGATGAAATGAAGCTTACAAAAAGCTACATTTCACTGGTCAACTCACTTGTACCTGCACTGCAAAACCAAATTCTCTCCATTTTGTCCGAGACATGATAAAGGGGGGGGGGGGTCACCATCTTTAGAACAGACATAAAAAGTGAGTATTCGGGACTGAAGTTGGATGATGACGTCATCGCTCAGCCCGAAAAGGTTGGTGTTGGCCATAGAGATACTTATAACGCGTAATTAGTATACATCTCTGTGGTGTTAGCCGAGAATGTCCATGATGTCATTACCCTACTTCAGTCCCGTATACTCACTTTTTATGTCTGTTCTAAGAATGGTGACCCCCATTCATGTCTCATACAAAATGGAGAGAATTTGGTTTTGCAGTGCAGGTACAAGCGAGTTGACCAGTGAAATGTAGCTTTTTGTAAGCTTCATTTCATCAATCATTATGACCATCGTATGTCAATGAAGTAAAAGACAGACGGAAGGGAGAAAAGGGAAATTTCAACACTTCTACCTTGACCATTCAGCTCCGTAGATAGTGTATGTATAAAGTATTCATGCCTCATGCCTACAAAACGCATTGCCAGACCGTGCTAAGGTTAGTGATTGATCGTAGGGCCGAATGCAACAGCTGATTGCCCTGGCAGCTGTGTATAATCAGCGATAAATTCAAACTTCACGATTTGTGTTTATGGGCCCACCTCGTGGTGCATTGTCCTCGTCCCACCAACAATGGTGTGCGCCGCCTACAGGCCGAGAAAAAAGAGGAACGTATTTTTTTGCAATTGAGTGAAATGAATTTGCAACATGAGTGAAATGTTTTTCGTAGCGAGAGGAATGGATATTTACGTGAAGAACGAAATTTACTTACGGTCTAATACTGCAGCTGTATGTGTCAGTGTTATCCAACATAAGTGAAAGGATTTATTTTATCTCAGATTTAAAATGTGACAAGTGAAATTAGATTTTAATTCGTCGTGCGGATGAATGAGATGGTCTGTCGTAGATACAGAGATAAACGTACATAATTATTTAAACAAATGAGTGGATATAAGTATGAAAGATAAATAGACAAACAGACATACATATTCAAACAGATACATATAACAAAAATAGATAAATAGATAGATGGCTGGAGAGATAAATGATAGGTGGATAGATTAATATACGATAGATTTATTAACAGGGGCGCAAAAACTGGGGGAGGGGGGCTTCACCCACCCACCCCCCCCCCACTTTTTTCCGAAACCGTGTACAAAACGTAAAAATGACCATATGATTGTGATTTTTTTGCATGGTCCCCCCCCCCACTTTGAAAACCGTTCCGCGGCCCCTGATTAATAGATAGATACATCATAGATAGATAGATAGAGATAGATAGATAAAGAGACAGATATATAGATTTGTAGATAAAAAATGAAAGGATTTGTTTTCTCTCAAAATTAAAGTATAACAAGTGAAATGATTCTTCGTCGAAAAAAATATATTTTTTTGAAAAGTGAAATGAATTTTTTGGAAAAGTGAAACATTTTTTTTGGAAAAGTGAAATATATTTTTTTGAAAAGTGAAATATATTTTATTTTAATAAGTGAAATATATTTTTTTTGAAAAGTGAAATATATCTTTTGAAAAGTGAAATATACTTTTTTTGAAAAGTGAAATATATTTTTTTGAAAAGTGAAATATATTTTCTTGAAAAGTGAAATATATTTTTTGAAAAGTGAAATATATTTTTTTTGAAAAGTGAAATATATTTTTTTTGAAAAGTGAAATATATTTTTTTGGAAAAGTGAAATATATTTTTTGAAAAGTGAAATATATTTTTTTTGAAAAGTGAAATATACTTTTTTTGAAAAGTGAAATATATTTTTTTTAATATTAAAAGTGGAATACAATTTTTAAAAGTGAAATGGTTTAGTGGAAGAGAAACATATTTTTTTCAAGTGAAATATATATTTAATTGTTTCCCAATGAGCGTGCCATACGCCTCCGATGTTGTAGAATATATTTCAGTGTTGAACATGTGTAAATATCTCTGGGACGCAAAATCTCCTTCGTACTCATATATAACGATGAAACTACCTCAAATATTCCATTTTGACAACTGCACTGACGCTGATTCTTCTTTTGTACTTGTTTATTTTATTGAGTGATGACGTCAGCCATGGCCTCGCGCGGAGTAACCAACTGGTGGGTCAGTCCCATTAGTGTATTTTTGTGTCTTGTTTAAAAAGCTTGGAGCCCAATTCTCTCACATTGCGCGAGGCCCAAATCATTCATTCATTGCCATGCGAACTTGAAATAAAGATTAGATCTAGTTTGTAATTATTATGTAATTATTCTATGAGGTTGCAATGTAATTTTGTGCGTTATATTTTGATGAATTTTATCCAAATCAGACTATTAGTGAGAGTGAGATAAAGAGCGACTGTGAGTGTGAGTGACACAGTCCCACTGTCAACAGTTGACAGTGTCTTAAAAAAGAGAATTGACAGATTGAGGTTCACTGACTTCTCTCTCGACTAGCCAAGAGGCTCCTAGAGAGTAAATATCATTCATTAACGTGTGCTTACCCTCCTTGGAGCCATGGATTGCGTCTCATACATGTGCGTGTACCGCAAAAAAACCCCAGAAATTTTATGCTCTCAAGATTTCTACTTTCCATCTAAGAGATGTAGATCTACATGTAGTCCTAAATCATGTGAATGGGATATACAACTTCATCTCTGACATTTCTATAATATTGATTTCATATGTAAACAATTCATTAATTTAAAAAGACGAGAAAATATGAAAAGACAGAGAATTTCAACGATGTCCATAGTCACCATCATGTTTTTGTTTTTTGCCAAGGCTACAAGACGCCTATCAAGGAAATGAAGTTGTATCCCATTTACATGAATTTAGGTATAGATCTTTTAGAAGGAAAGTAGAAATGTTGGGGACGAAATTCTTTTTTTTTTTTGCGGTACACACACATGAATGGGACACAATTCCTGGCTCTGTGGAGAGTACCGTATGCATTGTACTCTCTGGGTCAGGAGCCTCCTGGCTATTCTCTATAGTTGCCAGTGCTAATATTTTGACTGATTATTGAATTAAAGGTATAAATTGAATTATGGAAACCTCAATAATAAACCTTGGTAACAAAGGTGTCATCATTATAGATTTTTTTTTAGTTCAATTTCATCGTAGAATCTAATGTTAGATCTAAGCTTGATCTACTTTCTTTGAAAATTTAAATTCAAGACTCGTGCAATATACTAATCTAGAAGTTAATGTCCATGGGAACTCATTCATTTACTTTGGGACTTTGAATTTTGATGAGAAAAAAAGACATTTTAGCTCAAGATTTATTCAAGAAAGTATGCACTTTTCAGGTGACAATCTTGACATAGACTCAGATATGAATTTTATTGCATTTTTAAAAACATGTATCATTACATGATTAATTGTGCAGATGGGTGAGGCCTGAGGGGCCCTGATATGGTGGGGGGGGGGGGCTTTCTTTATCATAAATGCACTTTGTGCTATAAATTTTATTACAAACTGCTAAAACTTACCATGCGATTATGATTTTTCGCATGACCCCAGGCTATGTTCTGCTCAGTCCTCCCCCTTCCCACTAAAAAAAAAGAAGAAAAATTCTGTGGCCTTTGGGTATCCACACAGACAATGTCAGTGTTCAGATATTTTTAAGAAGTGCCATACTGATACAGCAACGCTTTGATAATTGAATTGTCACACTGCTGAGTTTATTTTCTGGGGGGCACATTAAAATTATTTTTTGATGGAGATGTGTCCCTCAAACCCTGAAATGGAAGTTCAAGAGGGAAACATACATGTACATGTATTTGTTTTTGATATACATGTATTTAGGAAATATGATCAATATTTTGATAAACTAAAATATGAATTTATGCATTTTATTTATTGTAAATTACTGAGCCTGCAAATTCTTTTTCATTTGGGCAAAAATATTAGTTGGATGGGGGCTTCTCTTGCTATTTCAATAGATTTGTGTGCTGTTTTTTCCACCAATATGTCCTCCTTCATCAATTTTATACATGTATGTGAACATTGTAATTTTGCTCTTCGTAAATATATGATAGAAAGGAAAATGTTATGTTATTACATATTGCAATTATTTTCTTTGTAATAACATTTAACTCTCTGTCCTAATGTTTTATTACTTTCCTAGTTTGGGATTTATATTGTTGTAAAAGCAATCTTCTCCTTTTTTTCCGTTACAGATCACCTTCACATCTGGCTGGATGCCAAGTTCTTTTGATAGGAGACTCAATTGTGAGACACGCTACTTTTAATGGACCCTTTTCTTCCGAAACTTTGTGCTTTCCAGGGGCTAATGTTACATCGTTAAGATCGTCATTCGTCAAATCTTTTCCGAATTACTTTGACTTTTCTACAAAGGCTGTTTTCATCCATGTAGGAACAAACAATTTAGAACTTAGCGTTTGGGAAAAGGATTCCAAAGCATTTCGTAATTTGTATATTAGTGTTAGAGAGCGATTTCGGTGTGCAAAGATTATTTTTTCTGCTATTCTACCAAGGTGGGATTGTGAACAATTATATCAGAAAAGTCTATATAATAATTCCCAGCTTAAAGTTTTATGTGATAAGTTGTCTTGTTACTATTTTGATGGCAGTGAACCTTTTGAACTTGATGACTCCTACTTTTCTTTTGATGGACTGCATCTTTCTGTAGCTGGAGCTCAGCATCTGTCCACACAAATAGAGGACTATATAATATCGAAACTACAGTATACACAGCCATCATACAGCCCTACATGTACTCGGATTCCTTCAGAATTGAAAAAACTCTACACGCCTTTGAAAAAAAAAAAAAATGTGAACGTTTCATCTGCACGCTCATCGAAGCAATGGGGCTATTTCAACCCTGATGTTGAAATAGAGCGGAGAAGGAAAAGGAGTGTCACCAAAAGGGAGAGGTGGAAGTGTGGAACGATTCGGACCCCGGATGGCTTTCAAACTGTGAAGAAGTCATTCAAACCATCACCCACCCCACCGTTGCCACCAAACCGTCATATCCCGGAATTTCGCTGTACAGTTCTCATCCCATATAAAAGACTTCATCAGTCTCATCATCCATTGCCATCATGCATCCCCCTTCCTGGAGTAAAGAGCCAGTACATCCTCCATAAGAAGAGGAAGAAGCCAAAGAGGAAAAGAAAACGAAAGGTTTGCATAGTTTTACATTTTCATGTACATGTCGTTGATGAAAAGGTTTTTTTTCCAATTGATAGATAGTTGAGAGCTCTATTATTGTATACTGTACAACATGTATATGCCATGCTCAGTTTTTGTCTTAGCAAAAGTCAAATACATGATGTGGATAAGGAACTGAAGTTACTTGTTTTGACGATCATCTATTTTTATTGTAAAAATGTGTTTAATATTTTTTTTCTTTTAATCATTTGTGCATGTAGGTCCATCCAGCTGTCTACTCTGTTTACACTCAATCCCAGCTCAGTCTTCCACCATATAATCATGTCACCAATCCTAGTCCTCCAAATCAACAAGATGCTCCAAACCCACCCTCATCAGACTGTGACCAGAATCCATCCAGCGTCCAGCATCCACACCCAAGTAGTCCACTGGTTGAGGTTCCAGTTCATCAAAGTCAACCCAGTGTCCAAGCTTCACAACCACCCAAGGCTCCAATCCCGTCATCACCATCCAGCACAGGTCGAGTTGCAAGTGAATCATCATTTCCTCTTATAGATTTCGATGTTCATATACATGTAGGTCCCAATTCAATCCAATCTCATACTCCACCCATTGTCTACTCAAATAATCCTTTGGATGATCCAATCCCTTCCTCACAATCCAGCATAGCCTGCCTACTACCTTCTTCCAGCCACTGGGATGGAATGCATCCACCCATTCGACCTCCTGATGAATTATTTCAAACATTTGCATATACATGTAGTCTTACTGGTAGTCCAATTATAGTGCCTGATTTATCTTCTTTTACTAATTTTAATGTGCATTTAACTTCCAGTTCATTGGGGTGAAGGGACGCAAAAGGGCTCCATGTAATAAAGATGTATGTGGGCCTTGCCAGCTGTGCAGTAAGAATTCAAATAGATATTTACACCTTTCTACATCATCAAACAAACACTTAAATGAATTTATCAAAGAAAAATACCCTTCTGTAGATGAAAATTATTGCATATGTGATGCCTGTCGCCAGAAAAATGTTAAAAAGCTAAAAACAATAGATGAAAAGGCAATTCAAATCTACACACCTGAAAAAACAAGAAAGAAAGAACGGTTGCCATGCTTTTTGAGTCATTATTTTTTGTGTAACATGACATCTGAATGTGATACCAATTGCACACTTGAAGATTTTAATTTTGCATTTTCTTTAGATTGTGTATCCATTCCTGATTCCATTCCTATTTGTAAAAAGCACAGAGCTGAGATTTTCAACCCCAAAGAGCGAATTAAATGTTCATTTTGTGGTTCCCAAGTCAAATCCAAAAAATATTTTTGTCATAGTCTTTCAAAGGAAAGTATTTTGAAATTGAAAGAAGTTAATGATGAGTTTGTTTTTAATGATGGAAGCATTTTGTGTGCCTCATGTCAGAGGTTTGCTTTACGAGAACATAGTACTGAATGCTTGCTAAAAGAATTGGAACAATCTTTTCTTCTAAAGTGCCAACAGTATGAACCATCAGATGATTTAGATCATGTGTTATTTGATGTCCTGAATTCTACATTCCTACACCTTTGTAGCTTATGTAATACAAATAAAGGTTTCTTGTTAAGTACTGCCTATGAATATTTCTTAGAAGTTTTGAAGAGAAAAGTTCCAGAAAAATCTCTTTACTATAGATTGATAAGAACAAAGACTTTCCTCCATACAAAAATTGTTGAAAATTTTGGCAAAATTCTGATCATACACAAGTCAGCACGAAAAAAGGGAATATTATTTTATGTCTCAGATATATCAATGTCAGATCTTATTGAGGCATGGCATACAAGCTGTTTTGAGTCCAGACTTTTGAAAAATAAATGTGATGAGAGTGGAAATCCAAGAGATGATGAATATTTACAATCTCCTTCAAGCAGTAGTGTAGAAATAGAATTCAGGAGTATAATAGGTCAATGCAACAGCAATTTGCGAACACAGAGCAAACAGATAAGAGACCATTTTTTAACAGATCCTTCTCACCTTATTGATTTTACTCTGACTGATTTAACTTCATTTTTCAATCCATTAGTGTGGAACGTTATTTGTCTTCTTACTGCCACAAAGGAAGAATTCAATCACTTCACAAAGTCATCATTTAGTGTAGAAAAAGAATATGTCCATTTTCCAACAGATAATACAAAATCAGGGCAAAGTCGTAGGCAAAGAAGAATTACTGCAATTTGTTTCTTACAATTCATATTAAATGAAGAAAATAGCTATCCTGTTCATATACTCACTGGTACTTGTATTCAAAGACTGACTCGTTCCTCAAAACTACTCAAAATATTTAATAGATTCGGTTTTTCATGTTCAAAAGATACTTTAAATAGATTTTGGCATGAAGTGTTTGCTCGAAGGGAAAAAAATGGACTCCTATCTGAGCTCATTCCGGAAGCATTTACATTAATTTCTATTGATAACATTGATGTATTATCTCCGTTTGCTGCTGTAACAATTGACTCGTCAAGAAGCTGGCACGGAACGTCCATTATGGCACAACAGCCAAAGCCTATCACTGAAAAGTCACACTCATTAGAAAAGTTGTCTGAAGATCAATTAAATATAGATTCTGATATTGAACAGGAATTTCAAGTAGGTGCACATTCTTCTGAATCTTCAATTCCAAATGTTAAAAAACCTCGTTTGAGAAGGAAGCTGTCCTTACATGTAAGTGGTGACTCGTCTTTACCAGCAGCAAATAGGAAAGATTTCCAGGCCCCTTACTATAAGACCTTTATAAGGTCACAGCTTACGATAGAATATTTCGAATATTCCAATCATGATAAGAAATTTTTTGAAGAAGGGTTTTTCAATATGTTTGTGTATGTTGCAGAAAGATATTATAGTTTGCATTATCAATCTTCAACTGTTATCCCAAGTTTTAAGTGTAAATTAGCGATGGTAGGTAGTCACGAGACTGAGAAATCAAACTTCAGTTATCTTCATGTCTTGGATGAGAAAGCTGACTCACCCAATACTCTGATGCATTGTTTAGGGATTCTTTACAAATTATTTGAAATCAACAAAAATAACAATCACTTAGTTGTAGCTGGAGATGGAGCCACAATAAAAATGTTGATAAATATGAAAAGAGAGTATGGAGAAGTTTTGGACTGGGTAATACCATTTCTTGGAGATTGGCATGTTTTGAAAAATTTTCAGGAGGTGATAATGAAAATTTTCTGGGATGCTGGTTTGAAGGATTTAGCAAAATTGGCCCATAAGCAGATGACTTTACAGAGTCTAGCATCATGTAGTAATTTCAAAAGAACACACAGGTTTATCTTGCAAAGTTATGAAGCCATATTTATGTGTCTGCTTTCCTCATTTTTACAGCATCGTAAAGGAACTGAAGTAGTTATCTCTAATGATGACTTTCTGAAACAGATAGAGAATGTTGTTTGTCACCTTGAATATGAAGATGGAAAACACAAAGGTGTAGATGAATTTTTTGATGCTGAATTGCACTTCATTCATTCTGTTATTCCATTTGTAAATGAATTCAATGCATATTGCGAAGAAATGTCTTCAAAATATGAAACATTTAGATTCTGGAACCAGTTTGTGAGAGAAGATTGTCTGTCATACATAAACCTTCACATAGCAATACGTACAGGGAATTGGAATTTGCGTTTAGCTTCTTTTAAGAAAATGATTCCATTATTTCAAGCTTTTGATCGTCAGAATTATTCCACCCTCATCCCAGGACATCTAAGTATGATTTGTGGTTTCCCAGATTACATTAGAGAGCATTTTGAAAAAGGGGCATTTGTTGCAAGTATTAGTGGAAAGAACTTTTCGCATATTGGACTAGATGAAGCACATGAAATGCTTATCAATAGAGACTGTAAAATGGCCTTAACACATAGCTTACCAAAGGATATGAATACATTGGCTGGAACTCTAGAGAATCAAGCAAAGATGATAAGTACATTAGAAGACCAGTTAGGCATTACAAAACCAAACAAGTATCAAAGAGATCTTGATTTGTCAGTCATTAAATTAGAATTCGATAATGTGAAATCATACTTTGAAAAACTTTCTAACACGCAGATATTCCATAGCAATCAGTCAGCATGTCTTTCTCACATTTTCACTGAAAAGCCAGCCACTGCAGTCCAACAACAATCTCTTTTGAATTTTAGGA
Organism: Lytechinus variegatus; assembly: GCF_018143015.1. Lineage (NCBI taxonomy): Eukaryota > Metazoa > Echinodermata > Echinoidea > Temnopleuroida > Toxopneustidae > Lytechinus > Lytechinus variegatus. The sequence continues at coordinate 22,928,074 of NC_054758.1, forward strand.
AAATGGGGAAGATGCTTATATGGCATATTGTAAAATGTTCATATTGGGACAGACATCTGTTGAAAAACCAGTTGCAAGAAAGTTTCGACTCAAAACTTTTGCTAAGGAAAAAATTAGAAAAAAAAAGGTATCTGATTTGGAGAAAGAAAAAAAACTAATTACTTTATGTTATAAACGAACAATTGCTCATTCTCAAGAAAAGAAAATTCCTATATCAGATTTGTGCCAATTTGTAACAGAACCACGAGCATTATGTGGACAAAATCATATGCCTCATAAAGGGGCAAAATCGTTGATTTATACACAACTTGATAAGCGTTACAATACACAATATCCTTTGATTGCACATTCATATAGCTTTTCACCTACTGACTCTTGCGTTATTATTGAAGGAATGAATATCATTTACACCTCTCCATTGAAACAGTTTAAAGTATTTCTTGATTATGCTAAATTTTTGGTTCAGCGGTGGGTAGCATCATATTTTAAGAAAGGTTTTAGAGAAGTAAGGATACTTTTTGACCAGGCAGGCACTCAGGGTATATCACCTAAAGGAATAGAAAGAACACGTAGGGATAGAGAAGATGAGGAATATAATTATGAAAGTATAGATGATAATGTCCCTCTTCCCAGAACTTGGATGAATTTTCTTAAAATACGTTCAAATAAGCAAATGCTTTGTCGTTATTTATCACAGAAGTTTATAGATATTGTTGCACTAGAATTCAAGGATCCAAATCAAATTTTTATTACATCAGGTGGGTTCCATGTTGGTTTAGATCAATCTTTTGATTGGACTGGTGTTAAGGTTTCTTCAAGAGGCAAAGAAAGTCATAACATTGTACATAATCATGAAGAGTCCGATACTCAAATCTGGTTACACGTTTTTGATTCACCATGTTCAAAAATTTTAATTTATTCGATTGATAGGGATATAGGAATGATAGGGCTGCCTTTAAACTTTCATGAAAAATCAATAATAATACAATTTGATGCCAAGCCAGGACAAGAAAAGTTTTTGAATTTGAATATGTTACAATCTGCATGTGAAAAAGATTCAGATCTATCCCAATTAAGTTTGAAAGCAATAGATGTTAAGAAGTGTATTCAAACACTCTACATATGTAGTGGATGTGATTTTGTGTCATTTTTTGCACAACTAGGGAAGCGTGTATTTTTTAATACGTTTTTCCAATATGCCTCTTTTATTGCTGGAGAATTGTCTACAGATACACAAGGAACATTATACAATACAAATTTAAATGTTGATAGTGATGCAGGGTTACTCTCTTTTTATAGACTTGTACTATGTGTTTATTTTAATGCAAATCGTGCATGTCTACACGACTATTCCTCTCCAGTTGATTTGTTCCATAGTATTGATGAATGTTCTGTGTTTGGTAGGCATATTAAAGCTCTTGAGGTTGTTCGGAAAGCATCGTGGAAGGGAGTCTATGAAGATGGACTTTTACCTTCCAGTTCTGCCCTAAAATTGCATTGGCTTCGATCCTGTTGGGTCCAAACTGTTTGGGATAAAGTACAGATTCCCATATACAATTATCCAGACATTGAATTATATGGCTTTCTTGTATCCAGGGATGATGGGGAAGTACATGTGTCATGCCAGTGGGACACAGATGAAAGTATTGAAAAGATTAAATCAAATGTTTTATATCTCACAAGGGGTTGTTCTTGTGCCAAGAGCAAATGTCAAAACCGTTTATGTAAATGTAGAAAAGATGGTCGATTTTGTGGGCCAGGTTGCAGATGTAGACAGTGCCAAAATCTTACTGCTGTAGAGAAACTGGCAAGTGATAGCGACTCCAGTGAAGAAGATTCTGATATTGATCATTTTGAATATGATTCTGATTTTGATGAAGTTCCTTGTGATAAAACAAATATCGAAGGTACCATTGAAATCGACAGTAATGGTGATTTATCTCTGTTTGAAGATTTGCAGGAAGAATGTTCAGATTATGAGTAGGCATTCTCTGTGTCTTGTTCTTGTAGCCCTTTAAAATCATTCATCAGCCATTTAATCAGTCTATTATATGCCAGTATTCATTGGCTGCTGTGAGGGTTAAGTTTGTTACATTGAATCTATTCATGATAGCTATTACTTTTATATTATGTACATGTGTTTTTTTATCGTTATAATTTTTGTTTAAAGAACATTTATAAGAAGGCATGACAGGCAATGTGGAAATGTTGGTGAGCATTTACACATGTTTTTTATGTATGTGATACCTTTTTTTATTTGTATATCATTAAGTCTCTGCAACATTACACTATTTCCACATTATGCATAACAGAAGAAGTTGAACGATTTTTTTTCTTCACAAGTATGCACATTTTTCATGCGATATTTCACATACCTTGCCATGTTATGTTTATTCTTGCTTTTTACTGCAATACATATGAGTCAGTGTATGTAGACGTTTCTTGCCAGTGCCATTGAGGTCTTGCAGGTCAATCATTTTGGTACATGTAGCTGAAATAATAGTTGTCGTAGTTGCATGAAACAAATGTGAAGTTTCTTACGGCAATTGTGAGGCTTGAGCAGAATACATGGTTACATGTATTTTGTTAGATTGGCTAGTTATTTCATTAGCTATATATAGAGGTGCAGTACAAGTATTTCATCTTGAACTTTGATGCAGTTTTTTTCAATATGTGTGTGATTTAAATATTCTATAAAACAGTTGTGTATATTATTTTGCCCTGTTGTTGCTGTTGCTACTTATGATTATGTAAGTGTGCATTTTTTTTTGTTTGCATACATGTATCGAACCTTTTGTACAAGTTGTCATGATGGTGAGCATTGAACTACATGTACCCTTGTTCCTACTTTACATGTACATTATGTATATTTTCATGATCACCTCTATATAAATTGTTTTTCCTTGCCATTTAGAAAGTGCATTGTGGCAATTTCTTGCAGGTCAATCATTTTGGCGACTCGGATAAGTTTTTTTGTAGTTACATGTATATGAAACAAATATGTTTCTTGCAGCAATTGTAAGGCTTGAGCAGAATACAAGTCATGATGGTTACATGTATTTTGTTAGATTGGCTAATTATTTCATTGGCAATATATAGATGTAGAGGTGCAGTAAATGTCAGTCCTCTTGAACTTTGATGCAGCTTTTTCAATATGTGTGTGATTTACAATATTCTATATTACAGTTGTGCATATTATTTTGCCCTGCTGTTGCTACTTATGATTATGTAAATGTGTAACTTTTTTGTTTTTATGTTGAAGCACTTGTACAAGTTGTCATGATGGTGAGCATTGGACTACCCTTTTACATGTACATTATCATCATTTTGTATATTTTCATGATCACCTTTTTATGAATTGTTTTTCCTTGCCATTTAGAGAGTGCATAGTGGCAGTTTTAACATCTCATACACATGTTAACAATGGGGACATTATCACAGTTGGTGATAGGTATATTGACCCCAGTAATTCCATATATTGTAATATGTATTACGTAGATATACATGTATGTAAACGTATGGCTGAATTATTTCTTTTATAAGGCAGTTTTGATGGCACTGACTTCTGTATACAAAGATTATTTTACTTGTTTCTTGTCATGACTACCAACTTTATTTCACTGATGGGGCTTTCCTAAACAATACATTCCTTGTATATAAGATTTTTTACTCATATTTACCTCAACTACTGTAGTCTGCTTGCCAAAGACATTCAGGGAGCATTGTATGTAAAACTGCCTTTATCTTGATCAACATGTTTGATTGTAAAACAAAAACAGTATTCACTTATACTCTGTTTATGTTCTTGCCTTGAATTATATTAGGTGCCAAAGTTTTTTGCTTGTATTTATATGTTGTGTAAACACGAGTTTCAAGAGTTTGATATTGGAAATAAAGTCTTTTTTCTTGTTAAAATTGATCTGATATTGAACATGCTTTCCATTTTTTTCTTTAGGAATATCCATTTACTATGAGCTAGATTTTGAATTCATGCATTGTATTGCACTGGTGATCTAAATATGAGAATACATAAGAGAGGAATAGCAAAAAGTCAAGATATAAAGAAAAAGAAGAAGAGAATACGTGTATGAACTTAAGTTACAGTTACACTACTGTTTAACAGGTTTCTGTGCATGACAGAAAAAAAAACATGTTCGATTAGAAAGTCGGCTGGATGTGTGAGGAAAATATTACATGTAATATCAAGAGAGAGAGAGAGAGACAGAGCAACACTAAGAGAGGTAGAGCGATGGATGTTTCCCACAGAGAAAAGTATTTGAAAACGAATAAAAAACACAGTAAAATGGGACAAGACTTGTGAAAATGAGAATATGGAAAATTGAGGAGGAAGAGGAGATCTGTTGAACAAATATATCCAAGTATCCCACTGCAAGATGGAATGTAATTGTTCAAAGAAAAGGGTGGAGAATGAATCGTGAGAAATAGAAATATACATCGCACCCAGTTGTGGAAATAGGAGGGGGACACGTGCCCCGCTGCCCCCCTTGAGAGCAACTTGTCTTTTTTTTTAAATAAAAACATACCGAAAATACACAAGTGTCCCCCCCCTTAGAGTGGCAGAAAATATTTTAGATGGGATTATGCGGTTCCGTTACAAGTGAGCCCCCCTTACTTTTTTTTTTTTGGGGGGGGGTTGTTATTTTCAAATGTGGCAAAATGTCAGTCATTTTTGTAAGGAAAACTTGCTTGTCAATATTTCCTACGAAATATTTGCCCCCTCCCCTTTTGGAAAATCCTGGATCTGGCCCTGATCACACCCCAAATAAATAAATAAACAGAAATACCAGTCAATAAAGCAAAATCAACTAATGGAAGAAAGAACATTGATAAAATGGATTGATAATTATTTATAACAGTAAAACAAACATGAATCATGGAGGGTGTCTTTGGTTTGGGTTAGATCAGGTTTGCAAGTAGCGCATTTGTATTTTTTAATGCTTTTCTAAACTTCCAAGCACGTTGACATCTATTAATTGTTATATCCATTCTTGTTTGTTTCTGAAAACGGGATGTGTGCATGTATGTAATTCTTTTCAACAAATTCTGGCAACAAAACCGGCCGGGGGCAGAATCAACAAGTTACTTAAATACATAATGCAGAAAACGCAGAATTGCATACATGGGACTGAGTTTATTGATAAAACACAAATACGAATCTACTCACTTAGAATGGCTATAATAATGAATGCAGAGATATATAAGGAAATATCCCATTAAATTTCTTGCATTCTTGTTAGTCTTTTATATTGAAAAATCGGCGAAAATCTATCAAAATAAATTTTACGTATCTAAACTTTTTATAAAAGAACAAATACTCTATGAAAGTAGACGACGTCGTTGTTCGGGGTTTCGCTTCCAAAGTCGATGTGTAGAAAGGTCATGACCTGAGATCACGCGTTGAATCCATGGAATGCGTTGACCAATCAGAATGCTCTATTTACGTAACTCGTTTGAAGCTCGTTTAGGACAGGCCCTCATAATGACTTGGCGGTATGTTTTCCTGGTTCCTGACTCTCCTCATTAATGAAAAACCATGAATTATGTCTCATTTTAAAGAGTGATAATTCAGCTTTACAACTGTTATTAAATTTGAAGGACGCAAGAATTATGAAATGGTATTATACGTCGTTAAAGTTGAATGATTTGAATCTTTCCGGAGGGCAAAGTTCTAGGGCAGTTTACCTTACTAAGTTAATGAAATATGTCGATAAATATGGTATATATTGAATCCTTGTTTCTTCCTCTTTCTATCAATATAATGTTTATGGTTTAAAACAGTAAATTAACCCGGTAAAACGCAGAGAAACTAGACCCTTGCGTTCCTCATTACGTATTCATGAACCGTGCGGTCACGAATACGAGCTGAATAAATACGTGCGAATTAGCTCGCGCGGCGGAGTGACTGCTTGCCACCATTTTTAGACATCATTGGATCTACCATGAATTTACCTCAATTATATAATGAGCTTAATTACCCATAATGCGTCATTGGAAACACATAATGCACCACTGCCACAGGGTGCTTGATCTCTTTTGAGTACCAAGAAGACGGTACCACCAATAAACTGGTTCAACACATTCTATTGAAATGTATTTTGAAGAGTTCCATCGATACATGTTTCATGTACCCACTAATGAGTAGAAGCCATATAAAATACAGACATGTTCATCCCATTCTTCTATTTTCAGAACTGATGTAACACTTTATGTAAAAGCAATGTCTGAGACTACGTCATGAACTTAACAAATATGAATATCTAAAACAATACATTTTATTTATTTTTACTTAAAATACTTTTACCTCCTTTTTGATAACAACTTGGTAAAAATGATGGGAAAACAGATGAAAAACACGTAGAAACTTTAATATTGCAACTTTCCTTGACTTTTGTGGGAATCATCGAATATGACTTTGTGATCGCTGTCCTATAAAGAGATTGCTGCTGACTGCAGAGTGATTTATTCTTTACAACGGTATACCAACTTTCACATTAAACCCAACACTTGAACTTTATCCGGAACAGGTGCGCTGGTATCATATTTCATTCTAAACACCAACCTAAGTATTTGTTATTAATCACAAATAACAAGCGAATGGATTAGAACTCTGATTGCTACGGACATTGTGAGAAGTGTCTCCCTGGTAGATTGTTTTGCTACATCATTAAAATACAGACTTGTGTCTCTCATACGTATAAGGTTTTTTATAAAAGGAAAATATAAAAAAAGGACTTCGTATTGCCATCGGTTGATAGCAAATTAGAGAGGTTGTAACATCAACGTGTTGGAAAAAAAAAGGTTTTCTGCTCATCGAAATTTAAATCAATCACCATGACAACCCCAAGAAGACGTCGAGCTTCCACGGTCATCGCAGGATACACTACACCGGACTTCGTTGACCCGATATCATCGTCGGGTTCGAAGAAAGCAAGCCCACGACCAAATGGTCTCACTTTTCGAGTTGTCTTACTGGGGGTACCAGGCGTTGGTAAAACTGGTAAGTTGTGATCTTATAAAAGAGACGTTCATCCTGGTGATTAGTTGTTTTTATTAAAAACAAAGAGTGAAAATATTGATGAAAGTGTGATGAAATTCATTCATAATGAAGATATGACATTTTACCATTTTGATTTTATGCCGTCCCACATGAGGACCTCCCTCATAAATGCTAGTGATGCAAATAAAAAGGGTTATTTTCTGTAAACAAAATTTAAACTGATTTCATTGTTGCGTTGGATATATCATCAGACCCGTTCTGTTATCTGTAAGGAAAAAAAATGAATTTATGGATATCATATTAGATGATAGACTCCCTACATTAGTAGCTGCTCACGCTAGATATGTTACAAATTGAAAATTTTGAAAGTTGTTTTTTTGACAGATCATCACACAATCATTAGAAGATTTGTTTATTTTTTTTAAATAAAAACCCGAGTTTCCCATTTAACTTGACCTAATAATTTATATAAATACAATACACGCTCTACATTAATTCATTGGCCATAACACAGGACGGTCGTGTTTTTGTCAACATAATATTCGTTTTATAGGTCCGAAAAAGTGGAACATTTTACCTACAGACATCAGAAATGCACCAACTTTGAATAACTTTAAGAAAAACTTACGTCTGGTCCCTAAATTTTGTGATTTTCTTTATAGTTTTAGTTGTGGGATGATTGGTTGGACGATTTATTTACTGTTTCAATTGATATACTAGTATTTTATATGAAGTTTCACTGTTTTGTTTTTGTGTGTGTGTTTTCTGTTTTCCCCTTTTGTTTCTCCTATTCATTGTTTAGATTTTTTCATGTATTATGTATTTATTGTCTATGTTACGGTGCATTCATTACAAGCTTTGACTTCTGAGTTGTTACCTCCATAGTTTTGTTAAAGTTCTTAAAAATGTATTAATGCTTTTATCCTTGGATAGAAAAACGTACTTTCATTTACATTCACCTGATCAATCGGATCCATGGCATGATGCGTTACGACCCACGGCTAGTCTTAATATTTTTTTTTCTTTAATAATCTGTATTCATAACGACTATTTATCATATGGGTCTGAAATAGAAATGAGATACATCTATTATGTAAGGTCTGCTATTCATGATTTGCCATGAGGATTATTAGTCACAAGGACTTCTATTCATAATCCGGTTATTAATTATTCATGAACCCGAAAAATGTTCGCTAATCCTGATATACACTGAGGATCATGAGGACCGCTATTTGTAATATGTAATGGGGTTGCAAGTCATAATCGACGCAAGGCCCGCGATTCAAAATCGGACAAACGGGTATCTATTCACTTTTCATCAAGTAAAAAAAAAAGGTTCGGTGGTTTTAATGATTTTGTTTCTGTTATGGATAAAGTGTATATAGTGTCAACTAGAGACTCTATTCTTCAAAAATATCTTTTAGGATTCATTCAGTCCATTTTAATAACAGTATATGTCAACAACTTTTCCCGGTCGTCGAACGTCATGAACAGAATGATAATTTTGATCAAACTTTGATAAACGTGTCCTCTAGCGATATTCCTTTTGATAATTCGCAGTATATTGGATTCACATTAGCTCCAAAACAAACCTTGCATTTTCCGTGCAGTATGGAAATCGAATGTTAAAGTTCGTGAAATACCTACTGTTTTCATTATCAATTCCATCAAAATAGAAAAAAAATGCAAGCAAGTCTTAACCACGCTCCACCAAAAAAAGAAAACAAACAAAAAACAAAACAGAAGTTGGATCGAAAATGGACATGCTTTCGGGTTGTCATTTTATTGTTATAAGTTCCTTCTTCATTGAAATGAATCATTTCATTGTTACGTCATTGTCATAATTCCGTCATTTTCTCCCTCTCTCTAGCTTTGACAGTTCGTTACACTACACGGAGATTCATTGGCGATTACGACCCAACACTAGGTAATATATCAATACACACATTGAGTTTATCATTCTTTTGTCAACGATGAGAGTGACGAAAAGCTAAATGTGTTTTGGTTTAATTATTGGATCGTCTCCCCAGGGGCGCATTTCATGACGATTTACAACTATATCAACGTTACCATGGTAACCTTGATTGCAGTTTGTTACAGAGCCATGTTACCATGGAAATTACCTTAATGACATAGTTGAAATAGTTGCGATTCTTCATGAAACCGGCTCCTGAACGATTTATCCGACATATGTTCTCATTCAATCACATTTCTTGCCCTTTGTTAACCCGTTGTAAACTGATCCCACATATTTTGGAATGTGTAGAGTAGAAGAAACATTACGTTCTAATAAAATGCATTAATAGGTTACCAGCAGCACAAATTCATTTTTAAACAAAAGCCAGTTCGTAGTTCCTTTCTGCGCATGATCAAAAGATTCTACGCATGATCAGAAGAAGGTCATTTGTACTAATGTGACATGGTGGTTTAAAATCTAATGAGATAAGCACCAACTTTGATGTCTTGATTATTCATTTTTTCTTTTAAATTGTCGTTTTCATGTACATCTACAAAAAACAACAATGCTTCCACGAACGACTGGTATTTCACAGTTTGTTAAGTACATTGTGCAACATGCTAAGATATGCATTCAAAGTAGGAATGCAACAAATACCTTCATCAAGTGCTCATTGGTGTGCTATTATAGTCACCTGGTCTATTCAATTTCTTCATCCTGCTATGTAAGGCAAGCTTACGTAATATCTTGCTTTGAAATCTGCCTATCATGATGAAAGAAATGAAAGGTCATTTGACCAAAATTGCCCATGAAGTAACTACGAACTGGTCTATTCCAGATACAGCGTATACCACACGGCTTTTAACAAGACATGACACACACACCAGTGGCGTAACTACGGGGGACCCCCCCCCCCCCCCCCCCCCCGTGCCGTGACCCACGGTACGCCACTGACACACACATTAGACTGATTGAAGACCTGCATGACACGGCCTACATGGCTACAACATTCAAATGTTGTTATATTTGAATGTTGTAGCCATGTAGGCCGTAACATAAGAAAAATGCAGGTCTACACTCAGTCCGATGTGTTTCACTCAACAACGGGAACAGACTTCTACGACGCTGGTTGATTTTGGAAGACACTTATGATCCCGTTGTAAAAAAAAATAATAAAAAAAAACTGTACTGCAGTGCAGGTTGTGAGACATGTGAAAATTTCTACTTTTCGCTTCAAAAACGGGGACATTAGATTGTAGTTCGTACGCAAATTCTCGTTGCTACTATGTTGACAGCGACATCTCCGATTTTAGAGGATTTTCGACAACAAAATGTGTGGCTCAAGGTAGTTGTGGAAGCAACAGTCAATCAGCGCGCCTCTAAATTATTGCACTCTTTACATGGAATCTATGCCGTTTGTTGTTTCCCAAAGATTACAATAATGTGAAATTTACAAATTGTACGTTGCAAGTTAGGGCGATTATCCAGCACCCTTAGAATTATTATATAAAACAAAGAGAACAAATATGCGTTTGACAATTTACACCATTATACTGCTTATAGTTCGCAATAGATTCTATTCACATGATCATAGCTGCAAGGATCATATTTGTTATAGTCTTGATTGTGACGTCACCTCAGTTAATGATGATACATCTTGTTCCTCTTTAATAGAATACCTATGTCGTCATCAAACTCGAGTTGATAGTAAAGATGTTACCATGGAAATACAGGATACTGCTGGTCAGGTATGATCTATTAAAGTATTATATTGATTTACATTTATTTCCGTAAAAAGTTTTTACAAAGGGGATTAGAATGGTGTGTATTTGGGATTCTTTCTTTAGGACAGCTTGCATATTTTATTTTATTTCTGCACTCAGGATAAATGCAACATAGCATCTAGGTGATACAATTAAGTTTTACCAATCGATTAAGCTATGGTCATAGTAAAGCAGTGAAAAATAAATATTAACATGAAACAATATTCAATGAAAAGAAAATAACAGTTTAAACGAATGCAGGAGACCGTCATCGTGAGCGGTCAAGCTTGAAAATGATGGCGGCCTCGTAATATATGGTATGGTATATATATGGTATGGTGAATATATATATATATACCATATATATGTATATATATATATATATATATATATATATATATATATATATATATATATATATATATATATATATATATATATATATATATATGCCTACGGAATTCGGAAGTGTAAAATCCTAGGTATGTGTGGTCCCGGAAATATGGTAATGGTAATGTAGGATCCGGGGTACAGGATTTGCACTGCCAGATCCCGGATACATGGTATTCTGGATCGGTACTGTCGAGTCCCGGGTATATGTTATACGGGATTGGTCCGGGTATATTGGTATACTGTATTGGTAATACATGGTCCCGTGTATGGTCAAGGTATCGGAACTGCAGGGTCCCGTATACGGTCGGGTCTCGGGAATATGGTAAACGAGATTGGACTACCAGGTCCCCGATAATGGTATTCGGGAATGGTACTGCTGGGTCCGGTACGGGATTGGTTATGAAGGATTCCTGGTACACATCCACAGGGGCTGCCACAAAGTCAAGCTAAACTTTTAGTAGCAACTCCTGCAAACTTTTTTTTTTGTTATAGAAAATATAGCCCTGTTCACATTTTCTTTTTTGTATTATTGTTGAATATTTTGTTATGTATTACGTATTTTCTTTGTTATTTTGTACAATCAATGAAAAGTTGCAGAAACAATAAATGAAAGCAACTTAAAGGAAAACTATGCGTCTATGTACCACAAATTCATGCATCTTTACCAGTGTTTTCCTTTTTGTAGAGACATTTTTGTCGATTTAACCTATCTATGTACAATTTTTTCGTAGGATTATCTTGGTCATCGAAGCCGTTACGCGATTTGGGGAGATGCTTTTCTCTTCGTGTATTCAATCACCGACCGATACAGCTTTGAGACAGTTGTTAATTGCAAACGCTCTATAGAGGACGCTCTTCAAACATCCCAGATACCTGGTGTACTGGTCGGCAACAAGAACGATTTAGACAATGAAGATCGCACTGTCTCTCACCTAGAAGGCGTCGAACTCGGTGACGAGCTCGGTCTTCCGTTCTTTGAAGTCTCTGCCAAGGACGGTCATCAGATTTGGGACGTCGCCGATGTCTTTGAAAACTTATTTCGGGAATGGAATCGGAATAGACAATTGAAGCCAAAAGGAAAGTCGCGTGCTTCGCTTAGAACCCCTAATCCAGAATGGTCTCGTCCAGCTGCGTCACCATCGACTATGAACACTTACGAACATGATGATGATACGATACAAGCCAGTACGAACTCTACGAGGAAACCCTCAGCGAATATGAGAAAGGCAGTGAATAAACTCATTCTTATTCAACGGTTTACAAGGACTAGATTTTTTTCAAACTAAGAATTGATAGGCATGTGGACAGATGACCGTGATGTTAAGAAAGTTGACCGAAAATGAACACATTTATATGCGAGATATAAAGGAATTCAACAACATCACATAATGATCATGATGACATGACATGTAGGAGGGTACGCTTGATCTTGTGAGCCATTTGATATGATCTTCTTGGCGTACGTGAAGTTGCTGTACATTATTAGTGTAACATGTTTTCACTTTGTTAACACTTACATGACTTATTAAATGTATACATTTTTCAGATTGTTCCAATCATTTTCTAAAGCGCATGGGGACAAAATTTTTTGATTAACTACTGTTTCTAAAACTTTGTCCCAATTTGACATTTGATCAAATGCATTAACTTGAAAAGTGCATTTTCGAGACTTGATGGCTTCAATCGTGGTCCATTAAAGTTTGCAAAAACTTATAAGAAAATATTGTTATTGGGCCGGGAAGATGGTGCTGTCTTTATCAGGGTCCGCATAATGAGTTTTGAAATAGTGTGTTGATTGGATGACAGTGCAAAAACACAATCTGCCGTAAATAGGATGGTACACAATAGTCAAATTCAAGTTTACTTTCTTTCATTTCGAATCATTACGCAAATATGAAATAATAACAATACAAAGGGAATAAAAAAAATCGATAGGAAATAAGCAGTTTAATAATCATAGAATTACGATTTATACAATGAAGCAGACAATCTAAAAAAAAACACATCTGCGACCAGTGGCGTACCGTGGGTCACGGCATGGGGGGGCACCAGCAATGAGTCACTTAGTGAGAGCACTTCGCGCGCTCAGTTGTCGGGTATACTGACCTAATAGAGAGATTTTAAGGAAGCACTTGTAGTCATTGTAATCATGAATAAAATACGCATCTCAGCAATCTAATAATAATTTTTGATATTCAGACCTAAAAAGAGACATTATAATCGATTTTGTAATAATGATACGTACCTGTCTTGCTAAACAATGCGAGCGCGTAGCGCGAGCCGAAATTTTTTTATATATTGACCCCAAACAGGGAGATCTTAAGGACTATTATTTTAGGAATCCCTTAATAGTATACATATCTCACTATAGTCATCTAATGCGAGTGCCAAGCGCTTGCTGATTTTGTTAAAATTACATCTGAACACATGAAGCACTTTTTGTAGTCATTGTAATCATGATTACCATACGCATCTCACTAATCAAATATTGCGGGCGCGAATCCCGAGCTAAAAATTTAGATAATTCAGACCTGAAGAGGTGCATTCTAAGGATAACTTGTAGGAATTCACTGAGACCATACGTATTTTACTAACCAAATAATGCGAGCGCGAAGCACGAGCTGAAAATTTTTGATATTCAGATCAGAAAAAGGGACATTTGAAGGACTGATTTTAGGAATTCCCGGAGAGCAGACTTATCTCACCACTCCACTGATACGAACGTAATCACGGACAGGAAATGTTTTATATTAAAACCTTAATATAGGGCAATCATTATTTTTAAGTAGTCTTGAAAAAAGAAGCATACGTCACTACATAAAACAATAATATATTTGGTGTATATTGACTTGAAATGGGAGTTTTTCGTACAACAGGTTTATATATCTCTTTAAACAAACAATGCGAGCACCAGGAATAATGACAACATAGATCCTTAGCAATTATGTTTCATAAAGTTATGATCAAAATGCTTCCTATGTAATATCACATAACATGATTATAATGTAATATACCCTTATAATGAATAATAATTTCTTCTTTCTTTCCCACTACGTTCCTCTTCCTTTCTCCCTCTTTTTCTCATTTCCCCCGTTTTTTTTTTTTTTTTTTTTTGGTCAGCCGATAGGGGAGGCACGTGCCCCCCATCCCCCCGTAGTTACGCCACTGTCTGCAACATAACGTCGTCATTCGTCTTGGAAGGATCCGTTGTCAAAACGAAAGCACCTTTAACTTTGTAGGATCGAACTACTTTATTGCGTCCTTAGCATTCGGTCAATGCTCACGAGTCATAGAGACGTGCAAGATACATTTCTGAAAGTTGCAAGTACCTAAGTTGCCATGGTAACAGCATTGCATGGCAATAAATTGGATAAATCTTCCAAAGGGAACTATACTTCCTAAGTTTTCAGCCAATGTTCCTATCGAATGGAATCAATCATCGGCACACGTTTTGAATATGTAGGGAACCGTGTGGGTGACATCTGGCGATAAATTAAGAGGAAATATTATTTATATCTTTCTCATAATCATAGGGCCGTCTTGATATTTCCATTTTCATTGAAAGAAATCCATACATCTGAAATAGACATATCGTGCTTGCAGGAATTATGTACAATTCATGAAGTTTTAAAGTTCCTTAAATATCCGAACGTTCGATATAAAACAGAAAGTTTTACTAGTAAAGCTCAAGTCAACCTCAAAAAATGTTGATTTGAATTTAGAGAAAAGCAAACAAGCATAACATTGAAAATTTCATCAAAACTTGATGTAAAATAAGAAAGCTATGACACTTTAAAGTTTCGCATAGATTTCATAAGACAGTTATATGCACAACTCGGTGATATGCAAATGAGAAAGTCGATGATGTCCCTCACTCACGATATCTTCTGTTTTTTATTGTTTGAATTATACATTTTTTTTATTTATTAAACGCGGTCCTTATGACCTGGTGGGTGTTTCATAAAGCTGTTCGTAAAGTTACGCACAACTTTACGCACGACTGGAACATGTTCTTAGGTCATAAATCAATTACATAGGGATATCACACAGTACAAGAAAGGATCACCAGTCGTGCGTAAAGTCATTCGTATCTTATGAACAGCTTTATGAAACACCCACTAGAAGACAATCCCTATAGTAATAGTATATTCCAGCCAGTCGATTTTAAGGCGCACGCAACACTGGACAAGCTACAATGACTTTCACATCCTACCAGGTAAACCTACAGCACCTGGGTGGAAAGTGAGGCCACGCTGGGATTCGAACACTACAAGGCTAGAGAAGAGTCAAAACCACGAGCTTTTTAATCGTCCATGCATAAAATCGTGGCCTGTTATGCTGTACAAAAATTAGAATTCAAGAATTGACGATGGAATAAATATCACTGTACATTTTAGCCCAGACCGGACCGATAAGTAAAAAAAAAATTCATTTACCATCATTTACTAATCGAAAGCTTGAAGAGTACCATACAGGTTATGTATACACAGCAATGTAAGCTTTACGCAACTTTACGCTTACCATAGCCACTAGCTGAGTTCGCTCAAATTATTGGGTTTAGAAAATAAGCTTTCTTGTGCTTTTCACCGGCCTCAAGACCATGACGTCATGTTGTGTTAAATGTTTTGTGATTCCATAGGTTTGTACACAGAAAATCTGGGTTTTCAGAATGCACATTTTATTTTCTTCATTATTCAATCACACAACGATATCATATTATCTCTTTGTGCAAGTTTGAATATTAAAGCTACATCTTTGTAACGCTTTTGCCAGGTTTGACTTTCCGCTTATTTGGCTCATCAGCTTCTAATTTCTACCCGTATTCAAGTTATATTACAACACCTTTTCCTGACATAGCAATTCACGTTCAATAAGAGTCAAAGAAATAAGGAAAACCCATCGAAGAGCTGTAGGTTTCCATTCTTTTTCTTCTTTATAACGGAAATTAAGTTGTTCTAAATATATAACGGAAATTGATCAATTTGATGAAACTTGGTAGCCCTATTACAAAGAAATAAAAATGGTAAGTATATGAAGTAAGAGGACCCTGTTATGCTGTAAAAATAGTTGAACATAAAAAGGGGGCCATTTCGAGCAAAAGAGGCACTCATTTTAGGATTGATGCTGTCGTTATAGTCCCCCTCACCAATCAAGTGGTATAGGTATATGTACATGTATGTCCATTATCACCAACTTTAAATGCTATTATTTAGCAATCAGGCGCGTATCCAGGATTTAGCTCCCCGTTGGCTCCACCTAATTTCGACGCCCCTGTGAACTTTTGGAAATGGTGCCCTCCCTCCCGCCAGCGAAATTATTTTTTCCCACCAGAGTTCCGGACCTCGATATGAATATTCATGACTTACGTCTTCGCAGTTCGCATGCGCGTGGACTACACAGGTCTAGATTTGAGAACTAGCCTAGTTATTGTCATTTATGGCAATTTGATGAATGTTTAAGAATTGAATCTAGATATAGATCAAAGCCTAAGGTTACCGGCAATTTGAGGGTGCTGATTCATTCATGGCGACGCGCCCGGCATTGCGAACGACCATAATTTTGTAAAGAACTTATTCTGAAGACGCAAGTCGTGAATATTCATATTGGGGTCCAGAACTCCCATGGGAAAAATAATTTCGCCTCCCGCTGGGCAAACATAGGTGCCTTAAATGCATGTTGACTTACCTTATTTCATAATCACGTGAAAATGGTCAATCCAAATTCAAAAATATATCCCTGATTATGTTGTCATACTACTTTTTGAAAAGAATAAGTGCGACCAGATGGTGTTTCATAATGCTATTCGTAAGTTAAGAGCCCCCCCCCCCTCCCACTCGGTTGTCAGAGTGACCGCATGCGTGTTCCCAAAATGTCTGGTTATGGCGTACTTTTCGGCGGGACAAATCCGGTCCGCGATTTGTAAAAAAGGGGATGTAGTTGACTTTTCATTTCTTTTAAAAAAGGGGGTGTGTGTTTTTCTCTCTCTCTTTGAACTCCTGAAATATCTTGATAAAATCATGAATATCAGAGAAAAATTGATCAAATCCCGGGATCAAATTCTTGAAATTCCTGCTAGTTTTGAAAGCTGGTCCTCCATCATGACATCAGGGAACCTCTATTGTAATGACAGCTTACATGAGATGAAGGGGTGTGTCTGTCATGAAATAGGGGGTTGGAATGAGAGCTTGCCTGAGAAAGGGGGTACATCGAGCAGTGTTCCGGATTTAGGGGGTCTCCAAGGCAGGAAAAGCCCACGAAAGGAGTGGTTCAGAAATTTTGGCAGAAGATATGAGATAGAGGGTGCATTCAAAGGGAGGGAACGAGCATAGGCGTACCCTAAATTACACTGAGGGGGGGGGGGTTAAGAACGACTTTAAGAACGACTGAGGAACTTTTCTTAAGCTCTAAAAATAAAGGATTGCCATTCTTTCTTAACTTTATGAAACAGCCCCCTGCGGAAAGCATAGAATGTTAAGCACTTTGGGGTTTCAACTTCTCACCAGAGTAGGCCCTAACAAACATGTGTGAGCGGGAGCTGATATTTCTTTACCAGGGGCGGATCCAGCTTTCGCTAATGGGGGGAGGGGGTAAAATATTTTCATCTACATGTTTCCCGATCGGATATTCTAAGCATATTTGGTAACCATGAACATTATGGGTATACGTATATCTAAAGAATTGATGCGACTGCGAATAGCGAGCTGAAAACTGTTGATATTCTGACCTCAAATTTGGAAAGTCTGTAAGCCCTTCTGGTTATCAAGAACTGGATGATTATCTACCTAAACTCTTTATGCAAGCAAAACATTTTGAATTTCCGACCCAAAACTGGACATTCTAAGCACTTTTTGTAACCATGAACAGAATCGGTATCTAACAAATAATTTTATGCGAGAGCAAAGCGCAAGCTAGAATTTTTTTTATATTCCGACCAAAAACTGGACATTCTAAGCACTTTTTGCAACCACGAACAAAATGAGTATCTATCTAAACAATAGTGCGATCGCGAGCTGAAAAATGTAATATTTTGACCTAAAATTTGGACATTAGAGTCAGCGTTTTTGGAAATCATGAACAGCATGAGTATCCAACAAAACATTTTATACAAGTGCGAAGCGTGAGCTGAAAATCTTTTACATTTCGACCCAAAGTTGGACATTCTAAGCACTTATATAACCAGGCACAGGATCGATCGTCACCTTACTAAATGATTCGAACGCGAAGAGCGAGATGAAAATTTTTGATATTCTGCCCTAAAAATTAGACTTTCTAAGCACTTTTGGTAATCATGAACAAGATGGGCATCAAATGCATAGGCATTTTATGCGAGCGCCAAACTTATGTGAAATATTAAATTGGCGCCCCCCCCCCACAGTTAAACATCAGATTGGCGCCCAAAAGGTCGAATCTGAATTTGGCGCCCCTTTCCTAGGTTGAATATGAATTTGGCGCCTCAGGACAAACATCAAATTGGTGCTCCTATGTCGAACATCGATTCGGCGCCCCTAGTTCGAACATCAATTCGACGGCCCCTCGGTTGCACATTAATTCGGCGCCCCTAGGTCGAACATCAATTCGACGCCCCCTCGGTTGAACATCAATTCTGCGCCCCTAGTTCGAACAACTATTCGGCGCCCCTTTGTCGAACATCAATTCAACGCCCCCTATATCGAGCATATATTCAGCGCCCCCTCCCCCTATGTCGAACATCAATTCGGCGCCCCTATGTCGAACATCAATTTGGCACCCCTATGTCCAACTTCAATCCGGCGCCCCTAAGTAAAACATAATCCGCCCCCCCCCCCCTAGATCGAACATCACTTCTGCTCGTCCCTAGGTTGAAGATAAATTCGGCGCCCCCTTCCCTCTTCTTCTTTTTTCTTCTCTCTTTTTTCCCCTTTTTTCTCTTTCTTTTCTTCTTTCCTCCTTTTTTTCTCCCCTTTTTCTTTTCCTCTCTTTATGTTCTTGCATTTGGTGCCCCCTTTCCCCAAAGTACACCAAAAGTATGCACAAATTCCAACAATTTCACTGAACAAAATGCGAAATCGCCTCAATGATAAGCTTGGTCGCTTCGTTCCCTCGATTTTATTTTTTTCCCCAAAAGTTTACGCGTGCTGCCCTCCCCGGGAACGATCTAGGCAATTTCAAAAAAATATATAAAATTCCATATATCTTTTTAATAAAAAGTAAGTGCGATTTCTGGCAATATTTATACTATTTATAAATATTATAATACAATATAATTGTAAAAGGCCCGCCCTTTAAGACAGTCCCTTTTCGAAAGAAAAGGTGCCCTTTTTCCCCTGCCCCCCCCCCGCGATTTTTTCGGCCCTGATATATAGCAATTACACTAACGCACAAATGTAATTTAAGTTGGCGATAATAGACATACATACACACACCCACATACACAACACACACATTGCAAGATAGAGTTCTCTTTGCTTCCCCCCCCCCCCTCTCTCTCTCTCTTTCTCTCTCTCTCTCTCTCCCTCTCTCTGTCTATCTTCGGTTCTATCTCTCTCGTGTGCACGCTCTACCACTGATCTCTCCCCTACCTGGATATGCGGTGAGGGTCCTTTGTTTGAAGCCCGCGAGTTCTATTGTCCGCCATACCAGTTCCCCCAAAAGGAAAGCGATCGCCCCATTAGCATGTGCATTGTGAGCGATATGCTAGCTGTCTGCACACTGAAGCACTCATTGCTTTTTATACAAAATTAATATATTTAAAGTGCCAGAATTCGCAATTTTCTTGAAATCATGGTACTTTCCCAGTATACAATTCGGAAACATAATTTTGAAGGGGTTGGTGTTTTTCTCACCTACGGAAGAATGGATGAAATCCTTGACTTGTCTAGGGGTATTTTGGAGGTTTTCCAAATAGCCATCTTAGGATCGATATGGCGAGGACTTTCTAGGTTATGAAGGCTTATAACACTGGGCTTGAACCCCCCTTTAATTTAAGTCTACCCCACCCCCCCAAAAAAAAAAAAAATCAAACAAGTGTAACACCGAAAAATTCATCGCTTAAGTGAAACTTTAAAAATATAACTTTCATATTCTATTTTTATTTATTTTATTTTGATTAAATTTTGAGCATTATTGTGTGTTTTTCTCTCTATTCAAATAATCATTTCAAGAGGTGGACTCGCCCTTTAAAGAACAAGTCCACCCAAAAAAATCTTGATTTGAATAAAAAGAAAAAAAATTCAACAAGCATAACCCTGAAAATAATATGAAAGTTATGGCATTTTAAAGTTTCGCTTCATTTCACAAAACAGTAATATGCACATCTCGGTTGGTATTCCATTATTTTAACATTTTGTGCTTCCGGCAAGGAGGTCCAAAACGTCAAATTCGTAAAAATTGAAATATTGTATAATTCAAACTATAAAACACAAATGAAATAGTGAGTAAAATCATTGACTCTCTCATTTGGCTCGTTCATATCACTATTTCTTTTTAATAAGCGAAACTTTGACATGTCATAACTTTTTATTTTACATCCGATTTTGATGAAATTTTCAGAATTGTGCTTGTCTGATTTTTCTCTATTGATTCAAATCAACATTTTTCTGAGGTGGACTTGACATTCTCTCTCTCTCTTTCCTTCTGTCACATCGATCGACCCTCTTCAATTATCCTCTACCCAGTTTGTTCATATACACTGTAGGCAGCGGGGGGGGGGTCCTGGTCCCCTAAATTTTAGGTGGGGGACAGACCCCCCAAAATTTATGTTGACAACTTTTTTTTGGTTCTTTTTGCTTGTCAATTTTTTTCCTGCATCCCCCTAAATTCAGGTGGACCCCCATAAAATCGTTGTGGTCCGCCCTGAAATTCTGGTTGATAACCCTTTTTTGATACTTGTCAGATTATTTCTTTTGTTTTGCATCCCTTCCTAAATTTTGGGTTGATAACCTTTTTTTGCTTGTCAGATTATTTTCATTGCGTCACCCCCTAAATTTCTGGTTGATAACCCCCCCCCCCCTTTTTTTTGCTCCACCGAGACATTTTTTCTTTGAAGACATTCGGCATCTCAAAATAAGTTCTGTGAAATTTCTGAAGTCTGTAAATCCGTCTCTGTAGCTTAATGTCTTTTTTACGTACTTAAAAAAAAGAGTTCTTGGAAAAAATTATTTGATCTATTGTTGACAGAGAAATATCACAAATTCACATGCCACAAGTTACATAAGCCCCCTAAAGTCCTAGTCCTATACCGTACATGTACCTATAGCTTCATTGTCCTTTCACAAATAAAAGATAAATAATTTTCAGAATACCTTGTAGATCCAGTCCTTGTCCCCAAAATCATTTCGGTCAGGATCTATGCTTTGCAAAAAAATATTTTTGTTTAACTCCTCCGAAATGGCAGATTTTCAGTCTTAACTTAAGTTTCATAATACATGCTATACACGGTCAGTAGTTTTCGTGTCTCAGTCGTGATATTCTTCTGTCCAAACATGATTGATAAACTCATAAAACTTGGTGACATTTGTGAATATTAATAAACTGAATATTTATTTGAATCATGGTTTGAATTCATCACGCTTCCAGAGAAATCACAACAATCGATAACCCCCCCCCCCCCCCCGGAGTTTTAAAGTTTTGGAAACTTGCTCTGGTAATTTAGAATTACCACACATGTATTTGAGCACATGGGACTACATAAAGTCTACAACTATGCAGTTCACCAGCTTGTCTTATCTGTGAAAAGTAATCCCATTTTCTCTGTTTCCACGGTCGTCACAATAAGTGCAATTATACGTGGCACAGGACGATATCTTAAACTTTGTATCAGGTATAAATTCACATTGAAAAGTGCTGTTATAAGAGTTGATTTGGTAAGTATAATTAAGAATTGACACTATTGCCGTGTACCAGACTCTACTCCGATTTTGGCTTTTATGGGGGAAACTCGGCGTGCGGAGGTACCAACTTCCGGTGCTTCAACACGGAATAGGCCAATCAGCGTTATTGTTCCCATCCAGGTAGGGGAGAGATCAGTGCGCTCTACACACACCATTATTCTACATTCCCCTCACTTATAACCGACACACTTTCTTTTCATTTTCTTCTTAATTTATCTTTTTTATTTGGGGGTGCATTCGGTCATAAATATTTAGGGCCCACAAGATGTACTAGAGTATGGTAGATATTCTATATTTCTGTTTATTATTATTATTAATTCTTCATAATTTCTTGTTTCGTTATACTATTTTTACCCAGGGGGCACTTTCATTGACGAGTTGATTCCAGGCGCGACCAAAGAAACGCGTAAAGGGATCTCTTTTTCAAGATTGGACACGTTACGTACGTAATGTAATAAGGGTATCAAAACACTAATATACTGACAAATTTATATATTTTGCTGGGGAAGCTACGTGTTTAGGGTCCGATTTAAGTGAGGTGTGTGGGACGTAGTACTAAACCTAATGAAAATACTTGTTTAGGGGGTCAATTCAGGGAATATTTGTCAGGGAATATATTGTTTTGTTTCCAATACTTGTTAAGGGTAGGGTTTATTTGTTATTAAGGGGTGCAGAATATGGAAAATACTCACTTCTCCCACCCAGTTCAAATCTCATCTTCTTTTCAGTCATTCCAAACAAATTTGAAATCTTATGTCTCATAATGTCCATTAATACATAGACCATAATAATCCCCTTCTTCTAATGAAATAGTGTATTTTTGTATTAATATATGATTGATTTTTTTTTCTTCTAATTTACTGTTTATTATGTTGATTTTATATTGAATTGTCAGGCGCCTTGATCATTCCTTTTGGAGTGGATATGTGCGCATTAGAAGTGTTGTTATCATTGTTGTTATTGTTAAGGGTGCTTTTCGAAACCCCATGCATGGTCGCGCCTGGTATCCACTTGTCAATGGAAGTGCCCCCCCCCCACCCCGGGGGGATTTTGAACATCAACAGACAAAACAAGCAAATGAATGAACATGTATTCTAACTATAGAGGGAGTCCTACACATGTAAGGCTAAGAGCCATAAATAGCTCTAGTGAGACTGGGAAAGGGAATGTAATACCATAATTTCCTAAAGACAACCTCAAAATATGTTATAGCAAATGTATATAATGCTAATATACTTTCATATTTTCATGAAATTTGGCCGATATATTATTCGTTAGTGTGTATTCTGTGTTATAGTCAATGTTTAAAGGGAAATAGCTTGACTAATAGGCCTACTTTTGTTTGAAAAAACATATTGAAGTAAAAATAATTTTGAAAACAAAAGGATAAGTAAAACTACTGGATATTTCTCAAAATCTAATTTCCCTTTAACCATTCAAATCAAACAAAGAATCAAAACCATTTATTATTCAGGCGAGTTTTAAATGAAACTATCTCTTATAGTTTACATGTAATAGCATAATCCCCATGTAATTCTTATCATAAAAACATCTATCAAAATATCTTGATGAAAATAACACTTTACCTCTTGTGAAAACGCCCCCTGTTTGCGGTTGAAGCTAGGGTGTCTGTCACGCCCATGAAGAGCAAATTATAATAATAAAACCAACAACAATAATAATAATAAAATCAACAACAATAATCATAGTAATAATGATAATAATCATAATAATAATAATAATGATAATGATGATAATAATAATAATAATAGCTATCTTAGGTACAACCAGATTGATAAGAAAGACTCTTGGACATTAGTAGTGTGAAGTTCATAGTTGCACTTGAAATTACTTGGTGTTTTTTGTTAGAGCAAAGTATTCAAGAAAAGATCCTGTTCAGAGTAATAATAATAATACTAATAGTAATAATGATTATTAATGATATGCAAAATTGAGATAGCACTTAATACAATGTTTTTAAGTACTGCATATTATTACCCCGGCTTTAACACGGCTATCCTTATCGGACGCTAAAACATTCAAGGAATTCCTTTCTACTATAGGTACTCATTTACTACACCTGGGAGGACTGAGGTTGGAATTGAACCCGAGACCTTGTGGTTCAAAATCAGGAGACTTATCTTCTGAGCCACAACACCTCAACTTTTTCAAATGATGGTAAAGTATGAAATAACATGTCATGACGTTCTCCAAACGTGTAATTGTACAAGAAGCAAAGAAGCAGCATTTCAGAAAAAGCTTTAAAGTATGATTACAATACTGCAAGCAAAATGTCAATGGATTTGGGAGTATTTGATTGTATTTATTATATTTAAAAAAATAAATAAGTCTAGGTATTCTAACATGCTGCAAGAAGACCCTTAGCCCAAAAGTTTAAATCATTACAATGTACTTTCCTATAAACACATCTTCGTTTCTCATACATTATGTACACAATTCTCAAAAACAGCTCTTTCTAATGCACAAACAACAGAAATAACAAGATAAACGTTATGATAAAACCGTTGTGTGTTTCCCCCTTTTAATTACAACTTCTATGAGTGTATACAACAAGACGTATGAAATAATTAAATTTAACAAGAAAAATATGATAATACACGTAAAATGCGTTTATGTGTATAGCGCAAAGTAATGTATTCCGAGGCGCACTTTCATCATTACCCGGTTTTACCCTGCAGCTGTTTACAGTGCTCAATTCATTTAAGGAAATATGAAAATTAATAAATGATATGAACATACAAACAACCTTTATTAAATACACAATATACAATCGCATATTTCTTTTCTTTAGATAAGATTACAAGAATCTTCTGAGGCGTATATTGAAGCTCTACGTACAGACTGAGGTAAATTCGCCAAAAATTAAAGGATTTAAACTTTACACCAACGCTATCATAATTATACCTTTTTAGTCAAATCATCAATTATACTTTTTTCATAATGATTTATATATTTATAATCTGATATAAACTAACTAGGAACTATTTGTTACATTATTGTTAAAACATCAGTCCACAAAATTTTACAGCAACGCTTTTGCTCCTAGTTTCATTTGCAAAGCATTTCTAACTCTTCAAACAAATGCTTAACAGACTAACTTGACAAATTACAAGCAAGACCTTCTTTTGTTTTATACCAAAGCAAGTACAAGAAAAACCATCGCGCTATATCACTGTTTGAATTTCTCGGGCACAAATCATTTCTTGAAGGTAATTTTATTATTGTTATTTTCATGGATATACAACCAATAATATCAATCGTATCCTGATTTGATTTAATCTTCATGATTGGTTGACTGCTTCAAATCTTCCTTTTAAAAAATCATACTAATTAATTTGTTGAAGCCAGTATTATTTTGCATTCATTGATACTTCCTATGAAACTTGGCGGATACATCATTACTCAAGGTCAAGCCCGAATTTAAATGTGGATTCAACAAAACGCAAATTGTACAAGCATAACGCTGAAGATTTAATCAAAATCGGATGTACTGATCAAACTTTACAAATAACTCGCTCAGCCCAATACAAATAACACCGTGTTCAGATTATCCCCCGCAGGACATTCCCGGGGAACTGTTCGTAGCTGGGTGATTGTTCCAACACTTAAAATTTTGATTTTCAATTCCGGTAGTTTATTGTGATCAAGCCAATTACTGTGAATGACATTTGTGAAAACTAGGAAGTTTATTTAATCCCATCTCATTTGCATTAGGGTTTCTTTTGCCATTTTGTGAATTTGGGCTATAGTCTCGCTATGACTAAACCATGTCCTTGGTAAAGATTATTGAAGCTAGCCTGTGTAAAAAATATTGTTCATTTTGACTGAGTGGAATTTGTGCAATGCCCTTGTAAAGTTTGATCAGTTTATTTTGGAACCCAGTTTAGAAGAAGTATGTCATACATTTTAACATTATGCATTCAATTTTTCACTTGTGCATAGCACAGGTGATATCATGTATATGTAAATGATATAGTTGGTTACTATGTTCTGAACGTTATCATATTAAATCAAAATATAGCAATTCAGATAGGACTCAAAGTTCGTTTCACACTATAAAGAGGTAAAATAAAATATTTCATACAGTAAAATAAAAAAAAATAGTGACGGGTGATTTCAACAGTTCCATCATTTACATGCTCACAAGGGCCGCTAGGGTTGTAAGCCGTTCATCCTACACTTACTACATATTTACTAAAAGAAACTTTTCTTGGTCTAGACTTCACATTTAAAGGCATAGGCGAATATCGCAAAGATCCAATTTGAAATACAAAATTTTGATTCATTTGATATTGTTTATATGGATAATGGTTGAAAATCACTCAGGAAGAATACAAAATCAAATTCGGGCAGGCACTTATATCTTTGACTGAAAAATCAGCTCAGATTTGCAAAAGTCAAATCAATGCTAGCCAATAATGCCTTTAAGATATTTTTCTTGCTCCTGTATTGTTTAATCGTAATATTCATATGTTTGTCTTGACCCTGATACCTCTGTTTTCAGTGACCATAGGGTTTTTAACCTTCACTTAACCTTGTACGATATTCACCGATCTAAAGTTAGCCTTGAATCCATCATTTCCATTCCGCTTAGACTTAAATTTTAGATTCATCTGATTGTTCACCGCTATGAACGAGCCAATAGGGGCCTGGTCACCGCAGAGACTGGTACAGAGAGAGAGAGAGAAAAAAAAGAGAGTCCAAGTCTCAATATTGTTTTATAGAGTTATTAGAAAATCAATGTCAAGTCACAAAATTTACAAACAAAAAGTTTAAAAATTCATGATTCAGAAAGCAGCAGATTTAAATGAAATTATTATAAGCCTAAGGCTTTAAATCTTTACATAGTACAATAATATCAGGCAAACTATTCAAATAACGGATCTATATAATGTCAACTGTTGAGAGTTTTTATTAAGCGAGATAAAGTCGTGTGAGTGAGAAAGGAGAGATATTGAACAGGATGCCGATTTAATAACGTAAACAAATCCAATAGAAAATACATTTAATATACATTATAAAAAAGCGCCCCTGAATTTGCCTACAGACTTACAAAGTTGGTGACGAAGTATCAACTTTGAATAATAATAAAATTAAGAATAATAGTTACATTCATATAGCGCAGTTTGTTTCATAGCGCTTTACATTTTGATAATCCTTACACCGGTCATCGGATCTTGACATGCCTGCACACAGTGTATGTACTTTCTCCACTCACTGGAGAGCATTCCAACAAGAGTTCCAAGATTCAATCGCTAAACATACTACAAATACTTTTATATACTACTGGGAACCCATTTAACACCTGGATGGAGTGTAGCAAAATGTAGATTGATGCCTTGCCAAAAAGACACCAGACCGCGGTGGAATTCGAACACATGCATAAATAGACCTTAAATGTGATTTCTTTTCACGTAAACTGGAACGTCTTCCTTGGAAAAGTGTAAGCTACGCCAATTCAAAAGGTTTCTTGACTTATAACCCAAGGGTGTTATTCCTAGAAATATTGCCCCTTATACGTGTGTTTTTTAATAGTAAACATAAATTCCTATATGAAATAAGGATTGAATTAGGGGAACTAGTAGCCACTGGTAAGTCGACCGACTCAAAATCCAATATGTATGTTAACATATTGTGGCAAGATCTTCTATCGAAAAAATAAAAAAGCCCCATTTTTTCCATCAGTCAAAAAATTCCAGAAATAAAGTGATTTCTCTTCCCCTTTTGGGAAAAGGAATTTCATAGATTAGCCTTCCTATAGAGTCAGTGTTAGATCATGTAGATGGCGAATCATATGCAAACTCTTTTGTTAATCAACTACATCAAAATTAAACACTCTGTTGAATGAATTGTTTTGCTCACTGTTGTGACTGGTGCATAACACCTATACAATATTGGATATCATTTTCCGCTGCTCATGACAAGAAATCGAAAATTTACTCTGCTTTCAAGCAATGAAGTTTTCAATCATGATCTTTACAATGTTAAACAAAGTTTTACAATTAAAAAATGTGGTTTTGTGATATGATTTAATTCACAGTTACCCTGGAAGCAAGTCTGAATGAAGAGGCAAATATTCCTAATTCTTTTGAGAGGAGTGGCTCCGTCACAAAATTCTGGTGGCTGGGAGGCACGCTTTTGTGGGGATTTTCGGGGGCGTGTTTTATTTAGGGGGAGGAGGCAGAGGAACCTTCAAAATACCCCCCCCCCCGTAATGAAGGTATCTTGGCCGACATGCAAGCGCGCACAATTTTATAAATCATGACACTTGTGCATAGGCGGATCCAGGAGGTGGCCCGAGGCCCCCCCCCCCCTCTATTGGCGGAGCCAAAAAAAAAAGGAAAAGGAAGGAAAAGAAAAGAGAAAAAGAAGAGGAGGAAGACGATTGAATAGAATAAGATGAGAGGAAGACTTCGAACAAATATTTCATGTCACTATATAAAATTTCTCTCGCGCTTCGCGCTCGCATTGCCTGTTAAGTGATCCACATATCTTGTTCAACATGGAGCTTAAATATCAAGTTTTGGAAGTCAATATACAAAACATATTTCTCCTCGAAAATCGAACTTTTGTTAATTTGTGTGATTTACAAATTTGAATTTTAAAAAGTGCTCTGTAAAAATGCCAGTTTTATGGTCTGAATATTAACAATTTCCGCTCGCTCTGCGCGCTCGCGAATTTTTATTTATCAGGTACCTATTATTTTCATGTATTCCATAAATTTTTCAAAATATCCCTTTTCAGGTCTGATTGTCATAACGTATCAGCTAGCGCTGCCATGCTTGCATTTTGATTGACGGGTTATGCATGTCTCAATATTGATTATATAACAAACTACTTAAAATCCCCTTTTCATGACAGTTTACCAAAAATTTCGGCTCGCGATTTACGCTCGCATTAATTATTAAAAATAAATTAACTGATTGCTGATGCATCCTATTCATTAAAAAAAAGTGCTTGAAATGTACAGTGTTCAGGCCATAATATCATCAGATTCCTCGCCCTCATTATGCATTAATAAATAAGATATCCATTTAATAATTAAATTGTCCTTTTTTAATCTCGCGCTTAGCAAGATGAATAGGAAGATATATAGTCATCATATTCATATGATAACATGTCCTAAGGATGTCATGGTCCTATGTCTCAAACTCAAAGTAATAATGAAAAATATCAGCTCTTTATCAAGTGCGATTTATATCCACCTTACAATTTTCCTACAAAGTGTTTGAAATAAAAAGCTTAAACTGACCCCCTTTTTCAGATCGGAATATCAAATATTTTAAGCTCGCGCTTCGCGCTGGCTTTTATTTTCATTCACCCGTTCTAGGTCTAAGACTAGAATTTTCCGCTCGCGCTTCGCGCTCGCACTAATCGTTTAGTTTTATAGCTATACTGTTCATGATTACAAAAATTGATTAAGATTTTCAATTATTTATGTAGAAATGTCAAAAATTTTCAGCTCGCGGTTCGCGCTCGCATTATTTGATTGTTGAAATATGAAATGTCTTCATGGCTAACTGCAAGCAGTCTTTAACAGGTAGGCCTACCTTTCCGTTCAGTTTAAAAAGTGTATCAAAATTTCTGCTCGCACTTGCGTTCGTAGTAATTATTGCATGCACATCTTTTTTTCAGAATGTTTAAATGTTAGGAAAAAATACATACAATTTCAAGAAAAATTTTCTCGCGCTTCGCGCTCGGGTTATAAAATAAGGATTATGATATTATATATTTATATAGCTAAGAAGTGACTTATAGGACTACTCCCTTCAAAGAAATAAACAAAAAAAATCATCTTCGAGCGGCCGATCGGGGAAAATATGGTTTTAAATAGTTCCGCCCCCCCCCCCCTATTGGCGAAGGCTGGATCCGCCCCTACTTGTGAAACCACAATATTATAGTCATCAGACCCTTCCAACCCTAATTTTACACATTTAGTAAAAATCGAAGTTGTAACAGTTGAAGATATTCATTCAAAGCCTGTGGGAAGGCTGAAAAATAACGGCCTCTATCCAGCCAAATGAACTTTGTGGCACACAGGGTTATTTTTAGATTACAAAAAATAATTGCATTAAGTAAAATAACAATATTTCTAATACAATAGAAATAGAAGTACTATAACACTAAACAAACTTTTTAATGCAATATAAATTATAAAAAGGCGAATATGATCTTAATGTTATGTCTTTTACTAGTAACGCATTTTCTTGCGAAAATTTTTAAGAAGTCATTTACATTTTGCTAGGTGAAAGTTCCAGGAAGGGGAGCAATTCCATTGACAAATGGATATGATGCGTGCCCCCCTAAAATCTTTGAAGATACCGCACGTTATGTACTCGTACATGTCGTATATTATACATTATGTAATAAGGGTGTGAAAACCACTTAAATGATGAACAAGTGGAATGCCTCTGGCCGTCTCACCTGCATCACGCGGTTCAATATAGCAGCAGTGCTGACTTTGAATACTACTCTAACTCGCACAAGATGTTCAGTGATACATGGTTACTCTTATGTCCACTTTTTATGAACTAGACCAATAACTTACAGAGATATGATGGTTATTCAACAAAAAAACCCAACATGGCCAAAGTTCATTGACCTTACATGACCTTTGACCTTGATCATGTGACCTGAAACTCGAACAGGATGTTCAGTGATACTTGATTACTCTTATGTACAAGTTTCATGAATCAGATCCATAAACTTTCAAAGTTATGATGGTAATTCAACAGATACACCCAATTCGGCCAAAGTTCATTGACCTTTGACCTTGGTCATGTGACCTGAAACGCGCACAGGATGTTCAGTGATACTTGATTACTCTAATGTCCAAGTTTAATGAACTAGACCAATAAACTTTCAAAGTTATGATGGCAATTCAACAGATACCCCGATTCGGCAAAAGTTCATTGACCCTAAATGACCTTTGACCTTTATCATGAGACCTGAAACTTGCACAAAATTTTCAGTGATGCTTGATTACTATTGTGTCCAAGTTTCATAAAATCAGATCCATAAACTTTCAAAGTTATGATGGGAATTCAACAGATATCCCCAATTCGGCCAAAGTTCATTGACCCTAAATGACCTTTGACCTTGGTCATGTGACATGAAACTCTAATAGGATGTTCACTAATACTTGATTAACCTTATGTCCAAGTTTTATTAACTAGGTCTATATACTTTCTAAGTTATGACGTCATTTCAAAAACTTAACCTCAGGTTAAGATTTGATGTTGACGCCGCCGCCGCCGTCGCCGTCGGAAAAGCGGCGCCTATAGTCTCACTTTGCTTCGCAGGTGAGACAAAAATAAGGTAAACTATTAGTGCGGTAACCTATACGTTTTTAGGGTCCGATTTGCAAAAAATATAAAAATAGAAAATATTTAATAATGGTATACACTTTGAGCCAATATTATATATTGAGATTTCAATTTACCCCATGATTTACCCCTCGGCCGATTTAGGAGTGATGTACCCCCGATGGCATTGCAAGTGAAATGCAGGATGATTGGTCTCGGAACAGATTGCCGGGCTCCGTAACACAAAGTTTTGCGATGAAATGCACATACGAAAGAACCGTACTGATTGGTTCCCGGTCAATATTTTAAACAAAGTGCGCATGAAACGATGATCTTGATTGGTCACTGGTATTTAGCGATTGATTGCAGACCTTTGTGGGTCGGAGCCCTGGTGGCTCCGAAAAAAAGTGTAATCCTGGACATGTCCGGTATTACACCTGTTTTTTTTTTGGGGGGGGGCTCAACAGTACAATACTTATTCTAAGGGGTGGGTTTTTACACCCGGATGAAGCCGATGTCATGGACTTACCTGATATCAAAAACGTAATCATTTTCTGCCTGTCCTATGTAGATATCAAGGTAGTTCCTAAAGCAGGGAATATTCCATTTAGTCACGTTTTTAATCTCAAACGTCGGATCAAACAAAAGTTCAACGTGAGAGCCTTCGGGAGCAGTGATATCATAATTACATCGGATGTTCTTCTGACCATTACCAGGAGTAAGATCTGGAGACTGAATGAACAGATCATCTTGGTTGACCGTGTCCTCACAAACCCGTTTCCTGGAACCTCCAGCAATAGGATCAGTATTGACGACCACGATGTCGACTGTACGGTAGGTGGCACTGAAGCCGCCTGTCTCTATGGTGTAATCGGACGAGAAGATAACTGTCATGGTATTAGACGTCGAAATTACTTCTCCTTGTGGGACGTCATCTTCGCAGATTCTGTAATTAAAATTTACAGAGAGGATTATATTTTATCAATTTGATGTTAATATAGGCATGATAGGTGTAGATAGATGAAAAAGAGCAGGTACATAGATATAATAGATAGATAGATATATAGATACCTACATAGATACATACATAGATACCTACATACCTACATACATACATACACACATACATACACCCACCCACGCATACATACACACACACATACATACATATTTATGATACAATAAAACGTTATGAAAAGGTGGGCACCGTGCTCGTCCATGGACTTCCAAAGAGGACGTTATAATACCTCGGTCACATTTGCTCTACGACATATGGCGCGCCAAGTGTCCAGTATATTCTGTGCAATTCATAACGCGAAATTATTTTTCCCACCATATTTCTGGACCAAAATACGAACTCATTTGCATACAGCCAATCAGAGACGAGTGTTTTTTCCTCTCGATCTTTCGGTCGACATGATATGAATATTCATGCATGCGTCTTCGGAGTAAGAATACGCATGCTCGTGGACTTACTTTTCCTCAGTTCTCTTTTTTAGCTCTGGATAAATAAGAGTGCGCATGAGTACAAGCAAAGATGCATTCAATATCAACCAGCACCAGAGCTCGTCTCTCGCGCTATCAAACTAAAAAGGAATCAAAATTGTATTGCGACAATACTGACACAGAAATTGTTATTTCTAATCTAGAGATTTGGGAGAGTGGGTAGATAAGGCCACATGTTAGTTTTTAGCTCAAATGGTTTTCTTCGTAATCACAATCGATGACTACCACTACCATCACTTAAACGTCAATGTCTTATGAATTGTCAAATCCAAAAACACCAATGGCATACTGATAATTTTGTAATAACCTATGGAGCTTTAAAGAACGTAACTAAAAATCACTCCTAAATTAAACAGGGAAGAGTGGGATAAATAAGGCCACTTTTTTGTATAATTCCAATTATATCTTTTTAATGTAAAGCAGTAGATATGTTAGATGTCTATGACTAGATCTAGAGTAGACCGACATTATTCATTAGATGTGTTAAATCAATTGGTTTGAAACGATAACTAAACATTTAGTAACAATTATATTGTTGTAATTTAGTTATTTACCAAAACTCCCCCCATTTTATTATAGATTAATTAATCCCATCCAATATTATGGGGGGAATATTGGATTGTATTTTCTACTGTCAGTCATATTATTGTGTATCTACGTGTTTTTATTGGTAGTGGACACATACTTTATCCTATTCAAGACAGTGTTGCGATGTCTACACCACATTCATTTTAAAGTTTCAACAGATGTAACCATAGAATTTTAATTATGTATTAGCCTCATATACCCCATTGGACATGTTGAGTTCACAGGCATCCAGTCAGAAAAAAGGGAAAGTGGTGAAATTTACTACAGTTATCGCATGCACATGACAATAATACTTTATACAAGTTAACTATGATTGACACGTGCATTCCACTGGACTGTGACACCTTTGGCTCTGCTGAAAATCTGTGCTAAGGAACTGCCTAAAAACCTACTACTCAATCAGAAAACCATTTGAGCTAAAAACTAACATGTGGCCTTATCTATCCACTCTCCCAAATCTCTAGATTAGAAATAACAATTTCTGTGTCAGTATTGTCTCAATACAATTTTGATTCCTTTTTAGTTTGATAGCGCGAGAGACGAGCTCTGGTGCTGGTTGATATTGAATGCATCTTTGCTTGTACTCATGCGCACTCTTATTTATCCAGAGCTAAAAAAGAGAACTGAGGAAAAGTAAGTCCACGAGCATGCGTATTCTTACTCCGAAGACGCATGCATGAATATTCATATCATGTCGACCGAAAGATCGAGAGGAAAAAAAACACTCGTCTCAGATTGGCTGTATGCAAATGAGTTCGTATTTTGGTCCAGAACTATGGTGGGAAAAATAATTTCGCTGGCCGTACGGCGAGTCGAAAACAGCCGTTTTATTCATTTTTATTCAAACCACCTATATTTAGCTGGTACAAAAGAAATGTTCAAACGGGTGTTTTCGTCTCGCTGCCTACAGCTGCCGCAGAGCAAATGTGACCGAGGTATAAACAAGCAATCATTATTTTTCAACCATAATACATATGCGCCATGTGTGAAGCCGCCTTCACGCCTGCAATTTGGGTAGTGATACACATACGCCGAAAGTAGTCGGAAGCCAGTGTCAGAGGCGGCTTGTCTTATGTAAAACCTTCCCTTTTTGAAAGCCGAACTGACGCCGGCTCGGTTTAAAGGCGGCTTCACGTCGGCTTCAGTCCTGCAAATGGTATATATTGACTCAGGCGTGCTGGCCACTGAAATAGAAATAGCGAACAATGATAGAGACAACGAACCCAATAAAGAAAATAAAACTGTTCCGTGTCACCTGAATGAGCGACGTGAAGCCGGTTTACATTGATTATGATTTCAATATTGACGACGCCGACGTCGGAAAAGTTGCGCCTATATAAAACCTCGCCCTGCTATGCAGGCGAGACACAAAGCAATCTCATACCCTTTTCATAAACCTATCCTCCAATTAGCCGCCTAAGAGTAATGCGGATAATTCAATAAAAATTGCGTTCATAAACTCCGAAAATAAGCCGCATTATTTTTACGAGCGCCCGTCCTGAACAAGGGGAATGCCTCTGGCCGTCTCACCTGCATCACGCGGTTCAATATAGCAGCAGTACTGACTTTGAACACTACTCTAACTCGCACAAGATGTTCAGTGATACATGGTTACTCTTATGTCCACTTTTTATGAACTAGACCAATAAACTTACAGAGATATGATGGTTATTCAACAAAAAACCCAACATGGCCAAAGTTCATTGACCTTACATGACCTTTGACCTTGATAATGTGACCTGAAACTCGAACAGGATGTTCAGTGATACTTGATTACTCTTATGTACAAGTTTCATGAATCAGATCCATAAACTTTCAAAGTTATGATGGTAATTCAACAGATATACCCTATTCGGCCAAAGTTCATTGACCTTTGACCTTGGTCATGTGACCTGAAACGCGCACAGGATGTTCAGTGATACTTGATTACTCTAATGTCCAAGTTTAATGAACTAGACCAATAAACTTTCAAAGTTATGATGGTAATTCAACAGAAACCCCCGATTCGGCCAAAGTTCATTGACCCTAAATGACCTTTGACCTTAATCATGAGACCTGAAACTTGCACAAAATTTTCAGTGATGCATGATTACTATTATGTCCAAGTTTCATGAATCAGATCCATAAACTTTCAAAGTTATAATGGGAATTCAACAGATATCCCAATTCGGCCAAAGTTCATTGACCCTAAATGACCTTTGACCTTGGTCATGTGACGTGAAACTCATGCAGGATGTTTAGTGATACTTGATTAAGCTTATGTCCAAGTTTCATGAACTAGGTCCATATATTTTCTAAGTTATGATGACATTTCAAAAACTTAACCTCAGGTTAAGATTTCGATGTTGATTCCTCCAACATGGTCTAAGTTCATTGACCCTAAATGACCTTTGACCTTGGTCATGTGACATGAAACTCTAATAGGATGTTCAGTAATACTTGATTAACCTTATGGCCAAGTTTTATTAACTAGGTCCATATACTTTCTAAGTTATGACGTCATTTCAAAAACTTAACCTCAGGTTAAGATTTGATGTTGACGCCGCCGCCGCCGCCGCCGCCGCCGCCGTCGCCGCCGCCGTCGCCGTCGCCGTCGGAAAAGCGGCGCCTATAGTCTCACTTTGCTTCGCAGGTGAGACAAAAAGGGGGATAATCGCCATGACAACTGGACACGCCCCCTCCGATGCGGTTGTGTTGGAAAAGGGTGACCTTGTGACCGCACCATGGCAATTATCCGCATAATTTGGAAATGCGTTCATAAACTCAAAATCTTGTCCCGATGCTGCTATTATGCGGATAATAGCAGCATCAGAGTAATGCGGATAACTCTTGTCCTCCTCCAATTTTACGACCAAATTATGCTGCTATTAGCCGCCTAATTCATTTTAATGGGGTTTATGAAAGGGGTATCAGCTAATTGGACCAAAATTTTACTTCTTTTACATGGTATATAATTTGTTTTTAAAACTTACCTGATGTTACCGCTGTCACTTCCAAGATATACGTTTATCCAGTCATAACACCACTGCCAATACCGCGGCTCTAAATCAACTTCGTTAAATGTCAAAGCAACACGTTTTCCTTCTGCCACGGTTATTTGGTACGTGCACAAAGAGTTGCTCAGATATGATGCCGGATAGTTTGGTGAAGCAAACTGGCCAACCGGGTCGTTAAAGATTCCTCCACAGCTACCAACGACTTCGGAAGTTGTTGTTGTTGTGGTTGGTTGAGTTGTTGTGGTTGGTTGAGTTGTTGTGGTTGGTTGAGTTGTTGTAGTTGGTTGAGTTGTTGTAGTTGGTTGAGTTGTTGTGGTTGGTTGAGTTGTTGTGGTTGGTTGAGTTGTTGTGGTTGGTTGAGTTGTTGTGGTTGGTTGAGTTGTTGTAGTTGGTTGAGTTGTTGTGGTTGGTTGAGTTGTTGTGGTTGGTTGAGTTGTTGTGGTTGGTTGAGTTGTTGTGGTTGGTTGAGTTGTTGTAGTTGGTTGAGTTGTTGTAGTTGGTTGAGTTGTTGTAGTTGGTTGAGTTGTTGTAGTTGGTTGAGTTGTTGTGGTTGGTTGAGTTGTTGTAGTTGGTTGAGTTGTTGTAGTTGGTTGAGTTGTTGTAGTTGGTTGAGTTGTTGTAGTTGGTTGAGTTGTTGTGGTTGGTTGAGTTGTTGTGGTTGGTTGAGTTGTTGTAGTTGGTTGAGTTGTTGTGGTTGGTTGAGTTGTTGTGGTTGGTTGAGTTGTTGTAGTTGGTTGAGTTGTTGTAGTTGGTTGAGTTGTTGTAGTTGGTTGAGTTGTTGTGGTTGGTTGAGTTGTTGTAGTTGGTTGAGTTGTTGTGGTTGTTTGAGTTGTTGTAGTTGGTTGAGTTGTTGTGGTTGCAGTTGGCTGCGTAGTTGACGTACCTGGTGTATTTATCGTATAATTTGCGGCAAATCCACCAAATTCGAGTTGGCTGTTTGACTCGAACAGTATCCTCATTTGATTTCCAGAAGATTGGAATGTCATTGGCAGTGGATTATCTGATCCCCAAAGCCTACGTCCATCATGAGTCACAAATGTATCGTAAACGATTACAAAATCAGGATAATAAGGTTGACCGTTTGTGTAAGAACCACTGTTTTGCAGCTCGAAGAAAGTAAAGGTCAGAGAGATTGTTGATCCATCCGGGCCCTGCCACAAAATAATACATATAAAAAAACAAGGGATCAATATTGGCGTAATGACTCAAAGTTTGTAGGGGTAACAGAGAGTGGACAAAAGGAAGACCTATTAAAAATAAGAAAATATTGCCTATTTCACATCAAGTCTCACTTTTTCTTTCACGGGGGCGCTTTGGTTCAATGCCCCCACTGAACATGGCCGTATGCAGAAAGTTTTTCTAGGGGCAAGATGTATATTTTTTTCGAAGAAACTCGAATGCAAGCGAGCGAAGCAACCAAGCTTCTCTTTGGGGAGCTTTTTGTATTTTCGAAAGTCAAATTAAAGGATTTCATGCACACATTTAGTGAATTTTATGAAGATTTTCAGTAAAAAAAGTAAATAAAAAAAAAGGTTTGGGGCGACAAGATCCGTATTTATGCTATTTAACTCAATAAATTCATGAGAGTGCGAAGCGCGAATCGAAACTTCAATTGATCTAAATCATCTTTTCTACAGATTTGCAAGAAATAAATATATATTATTATTATGTACCTGCTTACTTCTAAAAGTCTAAAAGTTCGTAATCTAAAAATCTCACTTTTTTATGAAATATCAAGATGCAACATCTCATAATTCCATGTTCTTACGTTTTCCCAAGACTATGCGATTCAATACTTTCTGACATGAGAGTTCTTTGACATCCATAAACCCTATCTTCAAAGCTATCCGGAATCACACCTTGGGTCTCCCCTCAAATTCAACCTCATTTTAGTATTACGTACTTTCCTCTTTTTCCTCATTTTCTCACTTATTTGATTTTTTGCTTATATAGCCCTTAATACTTTTATCCAAAGTCTCTACGCGTTAAAAAGCGTATGCATAAACAACAGAACCATTTGCTTGTATGTTTAAGCTATTGCAAAAAAAATCGTATGTATTAAGTGAACCGTTTGCTTGTGTGTTCAAGCATTTGCATGGGGTTTTATCAAGCTCCGTCGGAGCAACTTGAGCATTTGCTTGATCATGGCGTTCGCGTCTTATAACCATGTATAAACCTGAGAAAGAACTACAAGGGGCCCGTTGCATAAAACTTTTTACCTGAGAAAACTCAGGTTGTTTTTACCGGAGTTTTTGCCCTGTGTTAAAGTTAATGGCAGAAATCAGGCTAACCTTAATTTCATCTTTTACCAGAGTTTTCTCAGGTAAAAAAAATTATGCAACAGGCCCAAGGTGTACAGTAGCCTACATTTTATTCTAGCTATAGTAAGTGCAACCCTTATGCTTTTATTAATAATACTAAAAAACAAGTTAAAGGAATAGTTTTACACCACGTCTAAGGAAAATAAGTTACATGAGGAAAGCGCTATTGCATCATCATCATCATCCGTGAAAGTATTCAGTCTACCGGGTACTAAGTCCACCGGGTTGGTGTATTATATACACAACAAAAAAAGTAAGTCCCTCTTAAACAAACATCAATGATTTCCGAACCAATGTGAGTTTTTGATATATTTTTACATGAGCGTGTAGGTAATTTTATAAGCTACCCTCTGAGTAAATGTTATGGACGTATTTTAGGTCATGCTTCAGTGAGCACCGTCAGAAGGCAAAAATTTCACTTTTCAAAAGTCACAAGCCAAATATCATGACTTTGATTCCATTTTATTGGAACTAATTCCACATTCTCATCATGAAAAATAGTCAGAAGGCTTGTAAAATGTACTTTCTAAAAGACGATATAACTTTTCTGGCTAAATTTCACGGTTGAATAAACACAAGTACATATTTGCTATAATTTGATTTTTACACATTTATTTCAATAAGAATGAAAGAATATGATGACAGTTATTTTTGTAAAGAGTATCTTCAACAATATTCATCGTTTCACGGTTCAATGAACATTTACTGAAAACAAAAAATATGATTTTCAAATACCATAGGCACGTATTGTTTCATTTTGGTAACAGAAAATGATCTTTTCTCTTTTTTTTCGTTATGTTCACGACCATTTAACATGCTTCAATTATTCAATTATATTGAATGAACATGTGGAATGTGATTAGCTCTTTTTTACGTTATTGGAAAAAATGCATTTTGTAACTATGGATATCTGTCACAAACCTCCTTGCATAGTTCATTTGATTTGATTTTAATGAAAATCCTGATGCTTAATGCATCAGTGAGCACACAATGTTCGAAAATTATGCAAATGAGAAGAAAGTTCAAGGCCTTGGCCCCACTCTGTTCTGTGTTGAATGGTTATTTTGGTGTGCGCACCTTTTGGATAGTGTTACTCCGAAGACATGTGCGAAGTTTCATGAAATAACTGTTGGCACAAGAAACAAAAACCGTCCATGAAACAAACCTTCATTTCATATTTGTGAAAATTTTGACTTCTTCTCCCATAGACTTGTGTACATTATGGGTGCATATGTTTAAGAACAAGTAACCCCTTATTCAATGTCATTTGGCAGTAAAGTTTATCAACCTATGGGCAGAATTCTGTCCAAAAATGAAATCGATATCTTCATTCATGGATGAGTGAGCACGCATCAAAGTGGGAAAATTGGTATTTTCAATGTCACAGACTCATTTTAAAGGGTAATAAAGTGAATATTGAGAGCAAATTCGGTTTCATTCTTTTATCATCCATCATTTCTATCACCACACACTTTCCGAACTTTAAACAGTTTCATGGTTGAGCAAGCACATTCAAAAACTTAGGAATGAATACTCCTTATACAGCATAAATGACTATTCTTTTCGTAACAATTTCTCATGATCAGTTTAATATATGGGCAAATCAGTGGTGTATCTAGAATTTTAAAATGGGGGAGGAGCCTATAATCGGGGGAGCCACCAACATTTTCAAATTTTAACATGATCTAACAAAATGTAGAGGATACTACCATAAACCCCTATGATGATACGTCACAATACAGGGGCCATGGAACGGTTTTCAAAGTGGGGGGGGGGGGTTGAGCCAAAAGTGTGAGGGTGGGGGCTGACCATGCAAAAAATCACAATCGTATGGTCATTTTTTACATTTTGTACATGCTTTCGGGAAAAAAAGGGGGGCTGAACTCCGCGGCCCCTGCAATACAATGTGCTCACTCAACCATGAACATACGATATCAAAATTGTGTGTGGAGTGGCTAAATGATGGATCGTAAAACAGTATAATACCATAAAATTCACCTAAAATCAACTTTTGTCCAACTTTGTACTTGCACAAACTGAAACACGACTCTTGTGACTTTCAAAAATGGTCATTTTTAATTCAATCTTTGATTAATCATGCATGACTCAACCGATCAATCTCATATTTCCCCGGGAGTTGCTTAATGAG
Source organism: Lytechinus variegatus (assembly GCF_018143015.1). Classification (NCBI taxonomy): domain Eukaryota; kingdom Metazoa; phylum Echinodermata; class Echinoidea; order Temnopleuroida; family Toxopneustidae; genus Lytechinus; species Lytechinus variegatus. The sequence continues at coordinate 22,968,959 of NC_054758.1, forward strand.
TTTAGAAAATTACCTACGAAATATCATATCTCAAAATAATTCCGTTCAAAAGTTACAGCAATTTGATTTAGGGGGACTTACTTTTTTTGTTGTGTATATATGCCTGTTCTGTTGCTCGAGTTCGCACCAGCGTGAAATCGATATCGCTCAAACCGATAGCAATTGCTTTATGAAGCCAAGCAAAAGGTTATGCCCGGGGGGAATTATTGCTGCGCACATGCGTGACCAAAAAACGCGTTTTTCAGTTTTAGACTCGGGCCGCGCGTGCACTCGTGACGGGTATCATAAACACTGATTTTCCAAAAAAGGAGGTGGTTTTGAAATTATTTAATCAGGCAAAAGTATGTATGTTTTTTAAAAATTTTTAAAAAGAGGAATTTTAGAAGATTAAATGAGGAAATCAAGGAGTTTTTGGTGCCAATAGCTTATATAAGTTCCACAGATCAAAGAAAAAAAAAACTCATACCATTTTCCATTTTTCCAAGAAAAGCAAAAGAAGCAATTTCAAATATTCAAGCTCGAATATCTCGGAATGGCAAAACAAGGAGATACATAGTTTTGCCAGATCACGGCTGAATACTGGTCAATAGTCAATCGTGGGGTCAATACGTATTCAGTGTATTTTTTTCAAAGCTTTTTTTTTTAGACTAGGCATAGGTGTTTAGGGTATGATTTTCGCAACTTTTTCCCCGGGACTTCTTAAATTATTACCTGATGAACCTGATGACACTTATTTGCAGTGTAACATTGTATTCCTTCGTGGTATCCTAACCCTAACTGCACTCGGGGGTGTGCAATACCCATGCATGAATATAGTTTTGTCTATTTAAGCTTATTATTAGCAAGAGAGTCAAAAGGGGCCTAAGCTTTCGATCCTAGCAGACTCTTCTTCGGAGGCAAAATGGTCATTTTGCCTCCGAAGAAGATTCTGCTAGGATCGAAAGCTTAGGCCCCTTTTGACTCTCTTATTTACTCCATTGGCTCTTTTTTAGATAAGCAGTTTACAACAGTTTCTTTTTGCCATTGCTTATTATTAGCAAGTAGAAAAAAACTGATTTATGTGTCACATTCTGGCGACAATTTGTTTAGGGGCCAAAATGTGTAAATGAAGTCCGCGAAAAACTTGTTTAAGGAGTTATTTTGTAAACAGAGAAAAACTCGTTTAGGGGGTGTTTGAAAATAAGTTGGTCACGCATGTGTACAGCAATACATGTACATTTGACTGCCCCCCCCCCCCCTTCCCGGGTTATGCATAGGAAATAAAGCAATTGCTAAGGTTGATATTTTGCATGGCTAACATTTGCTTATGCTTGAATCAATTGCTACCTAATGCATCTGACAAATAGAGTGCGTAGTTCTATAACCCTGTCGATGAATCTGGTAGCGAAATCAACAGGTATTGAGATAAGACGCTGTGATTTTCCAACCGGTGTGTTGGCTCAGTTGGTAGAGCGTCCGTCTCACAACCGGGAGGTCAGGGGTTCAAACCCCGGCCGCGTCAGACCAAAAGACGTTAAAAGATGGGAGTTGCTGCTACCCTGTTTGGCGTTTAATAATTAAAGGGATAGAGCCTCGTCGATCTGGCGCTGCACGGTGGCTGCCGGGCCCACGATCAATTGGGCAAAGCAAATTTTCGGAGTATTTCATTTCATGTCTATTTCGAACTATAAATTATGGATTTTTTTCATTTTCGTTTATTGAAATTTTCGTTTATTGCATAAGTAGCAATAGCTGGCAAGCAATTCAAGCACAATATCATGCCTCAGCAATTGCTTCATTTGATATGCATAACCCTTTGCTAGCGCTTGAACACTTTTCTTGCCTTCAGGAAGCAATTGCTAGCTGTGTGAACAATATAGCAACGTCACGCTGCAGCGCGCTGGTGCTAACACCACTCACAGACAAGACAGCACTCGAAAGCAAAGGTGTGTGGCAGTGCAAATTACCGCTTTTTTTATACAACATCATTTCCTTAGACGTAGTGTCGAATTGGGACAGATGCATAAAAAGTAGGAAGCACGAGCTTCAAGCACGAGCAATTACTCGCCAAGCAAAAGACCATGCCTTAGCAATTGCTCTATTTCGTATGCAATAATCGTTTGCTTGTGCTTAAACCCTTTCCTTGCCTTCAGAAAGCAATTGCTCGTGGTTTGAACAGTGCGCTGGTGCGAACCCTGCTCACAGAACAAAAGCGGGACTCAGACTTTTCTCGTTTCTAAAGCCCCAGTCACATATAGACAAGGATCAACACGGCAAGCCGGCATGATCCGGAGGTCCGGGATCGTTTTGCCCCAGATTAAGTGTCGACGAGCGTTGGTGATAGCACACACGGCATCTTCACAATGATCTACACGGACCAACACGTCAGCAACACGGACCTACACGTCAGCAATACGGAACAACACGTCATCAATACGGACCAACACGTCAGCTACACGGACCAACACGTCAGCTACCCGGACCAACACGTCAGCTACACGGACCAACACGTCAGCTACACGGACCAACACGTCAGCAACACGGACCAACACGTCAGCTATATTGACCAGCACGGAAAATGAAAATCTGCTCATAAAAAGGAGCTGAATTTTTATTCATTTCAATCATTTTCTCATCATTGTCGCAACATCGTTATTGTTTTCTGAGTGAATTAAAAAAAAAAAAGAAATATATATATATATAAACTAAAAACTTTTTTAACCAGTAAAACGTTGTTTTATTTTTCAAACAACATAGTTTACTGTTTTAAAGTAGTTGTGTTCTTGAAATCTTAAACAACAAATTCAATTTTTAGTATTCAATCTTAAATAAATTAAGCATATGTTAATGTAAACTGTTTAGCAACGAAAAGTTCATAAAGTAAACAGTGTTGTATAACATTGATGGGAAAAACACGAACTGTTAAACATACTCCAGGCAGCTAAACGGACCTACAGGGCAACTACGCGGACCTACACGTCAGCAGCACGAACCAACACGTCAGCTACACGGACCAACACGTCAGCTACACGGACCATCCCGGATTGCTTGTCTACCCGGCAGTCCACGGATGACGCCGGATGTTTTTGACAGTAAAAAACTGCTGTGTTGGCCTCCCGGACGTTCAAGGACCAACACGGACCACCACGGACCTCCAAGGATGCCCAAGGCGCCAACACGGATCTCTCCCCGGACCACCCCGGATCAGATCCTGGATGGTCCGGGGTCTATATGTGACTGGGGCTTTACTAGGAAGAAAACATGTAAGCTATTGTACACCTTCGGATTATCTCTCAGTTGCATAATCATGATTAAAATACAAGAACGTCCTGATTAAGCAAAAGCTCAAGCTGATCTGGCAGAGCTTAAAAAACCCAAGCAAGTACTTAAACGCACAAGCAAAATGTTCGTGTTATCCATACGCTTTTTAGCAATAGCTTAATCGAGAAGCAAACACTAGCAGTCCGTTAGCGATTGCTTCAACTTACTAGCAAAAGCATTTGCCCGCTCATTTTTTTGCAATGCCATACAGAATCTAGCAAAAGCCAAGTAAAAGCAATTGCTACTTTTTATGCATCTGACCCACTGAGTTCAGTACCACTTTTTTTCTTGCGTAAACGTCTTCAGAATATTTATCAAAATTAAAATTGAACAGTCTGACCAAATAGGTATTCATATCTTCAAAACTTTGATCACAGAATACATAGCCTTTGTGCCGCGTATACATTCGTAATTCCGAAGCTTCATTATTCCGAAGGTTCGTTAATCCGAAAGCGAAATAAGGTTCGTTGTTCAGAAGGTTCGTTAATCCGAAATCGAAATAAGGTTCGTTGTTCCGAAGGTTCGTTTATCCGAAAACGAAATGAGGTTCGTTGTTCATTTCGTTTTCGGACTAACGAACCTTCGGAATTACGACTCTCATTTCCTTTTCAGATTAACGAACCTTCGGAATTACGCCACAAATGTTCGGATTAGAGAACCCTTTTTCGTTTCGGAATAACGAGCATCGAGGTATAGGCAATTTACGTGTTTCGGAATTACGAAGTGTAACCATAATGTAGAATGGTTATTTTGTTCAACCTTACAATAAGATGAACTTACCGTGATCAGATATTGACAGAGTGTATTTGAATTATACATTGATGGGTAGCCTGGAGAAGTAATACTACCAGTTAATCCGTCTTCCATAGTCTTAGTAATAAGGCAACCTGAAGAAGAAAATATTTGATCAGAAACATCAATGAAGCGATAATAGTCATGCAGTATTCTAAATATTTTGTTTGTTCATTTACCTGTTGTTCACAAGTCATTTTTTTTATACACGTGTGTACAAGTTTATATAGGCTGTTAGCCGTCATTGGTGATATTGTGTATTATAATTATATATAATTATCATTATGAGGCATAAAATATCTCCATTGAAAAAATATACTGTTATTCTATTTTACAGCTCCCCATATGCAGATCTTTTTTCATAAAATTACAATAATCTGTTCTTTGTATTAGTTTTATGAGGAGAATATATTTCAAAAAGTGAAGAAATACATTTTTTTTTTGACCATCTTAATTTCAATTGAATTCGTATAAACCTAAACGTAATTTGACACTGTCAAAGGTGATACAATTTTGAATGTGTTTAGAATATATATATTTTTTCTTCATCATAAGATTCCGTATGAAATAGACGCCCCCGCATACGCTGTCATACGAATGTGGGGTTCCACATGACTTCGATTATCTTTGCTCGTTCGTTTGATCCAAAGTAAGCTGACTATTGGTGTTTTTCACTTACGTGCATCATTACTGTCGCTAACATCTGATTCGCATTGAGCTCCAGTGTACTGAGGAGGGCATGTACATGCACAGAATTTATTCAGGTAACCGCCATTCATACATGACATACCAGCATCACAAGAATCTGAGCAGCTATAGACAAGATTAAGAAGCTTAAGATCACTGTGTGTAGGACCAACACGGTTCCCTAAGTAAGGCATCTCCAATGGATCAACGGTCACTATTGTTGGTCTTCTATCGTGCTTGTCCAAATAATTAGGGTCAATAGAAAAGGCCTGGCGACAAATATAAAATATAATAATGATAACGATAATAATTTTACTTTACATAGCACGCTATTGTTGTAAGTAGAATTTGTTTATTTAATCCCAATGTTCAAAACTCCCCCTAACGTAGACATCACATTGTTTTCAAAATAGAGTCATTGTGGTCCCTAACATCGATTCTTATAATGGTAGATTTTGGGGAGATGCCAATGTAAATATAATAATTATTATAATAACAATGAAAATAATACGCCAGGGGCCCGTTGCATAAAACTTTTTACCTGAGAAAACTGGTAAAAACTGAAAACTAAGGTTAGTCTGATTTCTGCCACTGACTTTAAGTTCTAGTAGGATCCATGCTTTGACACAGGGCAAAACTCCGGTAAAACAATTCTCAGGTAAAAAGCTTTATGTAACGGTCGCTTCATAACACAAAGATTAGCGATCAATCGTTAAATAAACTGACCAATTAATATCAATGTGACACGCGCATTAAGTTAAAAATACTGACCAGGGACCAATCAGAGATGTTATTTCGTATTTGCAATTCATCGCAAACCTTTGTGTTACGGAGCCCGAGTTTTTGTTTCTTAATACGTCACTTTTGCCCATATCCGCACATGTTTTGCGCTACGCGCGGTGACGTCACAATGACGGAACAGCTGATTGATCAATTGTAACTATCAACTGATATTACTGTTGTCTGTATTATTTTATCTGCATTTTATTTTAGATTATGAAGCTTATCAGCGAAACGAGTACATTGGCCTCCTGTTTATGTGTTTTGAAATACCTCTCATGAAATTTACCTTCTGTGGAAACGATCAAAATAAAATGATTTATGAAAAATAAGGTCAACACTAGTATGAAGAATTCTATCATTAAAAAGGGAAGCATAAATAGTCCTTGATAACATGAATAAAAAACCACCTCTTACCGTGCTCGAATAATGCATGATTGACTCAGTATCATACGGTATACCATACGTATTGATACGACTGGTGTCATACATATTGAAGTTATTCTCGAAGCCTGATTGGATGTGATCACTAATGATTGTGACGTAATCATCTCGATCTGGACGGGATTGCTCGTGAAAGAAGGAAAGGGCGTGGCATATTTCATGGAAGATGATACCAAACTGTGAAAGGAGAGGACAAAAAGAACTGTTAGTCTCGAATAAAGTTGTAAATAGTTGTTGTATCATCCTAATTTGCCATATAACAATCACGATTAAAAACGTGGTTACAAATGTATTATAATCATTACCGCTACTGTGCAGAAGTGTAACTACATGTTAGGGACTGCAGAAAACTGGGGAAGGAGAAAATGAAGCAAAAAAATATATAGTGAATGCCACCAAAAAGTACGGAGCCCCTAAGATTACAAGAGCTGATCTAGTTTTGTCTTCCAATGATAATTAATTAAGCTATATACTTTTGTGAAACTTTCCATGGTGGACATTAGCGTGCCTTGCCAAAGGAAAGTAGGCACTGCGCCACAATCTTCGCTACACGACAGACGTGTTTGTTTGAGCATGCAGTCACTCGTAATGGCAGCTAACTTAATAGCAACTTGTATGTGAGTGAGAGTTGTAACAGACGAGGATTGAAACCACCAGTTTTGCTGCTTTCAGGCACATTTTCCTCGTATTTTTTACGCCTTTCTATATCCAACGTTGCCAGAACTGGCATAATTATGCTTTCTGGCATAATTTCGACCCTTTCAGCATAATTCATTATGCCTGGCATAATTTTGGCATACTTAGACTTTTAATCTGACATAATAATAGCATATTTATTATAATCTTGATCGTTTTTTTATTTTCACATTTCGCCCCTTAATAATAAGTTGATAACCCTTTTTTTGGGGTTGTCAACAAATTTTGGTCAGCCACTCCTAAAATTTAAAATTTAGGTTGATAACCTTTTTTTTTTTTGGCTTGTCAAAAAATTTGGTTTGCCACTCCTAAAATTTAGGTTGATAACCTTTTTTTTTTTGCTTGTCAAAAATTTTTGGTTAGCCACTCCTAAAATCTAGGTTGATAACCTTTTTCTTTTTTGTTTGGCATAATTTTTCGCGATTTAGCATAATTTCGCTGCTCCTCTGGCATAATTGGATTTTTTTTCACTGGCCACGCTGTCTATATCTCAAATGATGCTACAGCTGCCCTGCATTTGTAAAGTTTTGAGATACCATCCAGAATCTCCACTGAGCACCCACAACCATTCAACATCGAGGTCAACTATGCGACAGCCATTCGATCAACGACGAGAGTGTCCATCGACGTCTCATGTCACCGAACCATGAATTCTTGTCAATGCTTAGTTATCCATTCATCATCACTCTTATCCCCATTCAAACTCAATTTTAGGAATTGTTTATATTGAGATTTAGATTATTTGTTTATGTCTTTGACTACATTGATATTTCCCTAAGTTTTTGCGGCACAATATATCTCACCAATCAAATAATGCGAACACAAAGCGCAAGCTGAAAGTTTTTGAGATTTTGAATGAAAACTGGAAAGGTTAACCAATCTTTGCTATCATAAGTAGGATGGGTATATCTAATCAAACAATTAATGCGAGCGCGAAGCGCGGGCTGAATTTTTTATAAAATCCTATTTATATCTAAATAAATTACTGATTTTCATACATGAAAACTGGACATTCTAAGCATGTTTTGAAATTATGAACATGATGGGTACCAATAATCGATGTGAGCGTGAAGCGCGAGCTAAAAGTTTGAAAAAAGGATTTTTCGACCTGAAAAGTGGACATTCTAACCATCTTTGGTAATCATGCCTATTATTTTTTTTAATTTAGCAGCCCCCCTCCCAGTAGATCCGCCTCTGGATGACATTACGACGCGCGATTTATTTTTTTTTACTTTATTCGGGGCCCCAAAATAATCCGAGGTTTAAAAAATAATGACGCGTCATTATGTCAATCTTAGGAGCTCCGTAAAAAAGGTATTTCTGAATCATTTACTACATAAAACCCTGATTATTTAACTGAGAAAAATAAAATGAAAAAAGGTGTCTCTGAGGTAATGAATGGAACGCAGAGAACCAACTATTTTTATAATTATTAAATTATAAAACTAGGTTCTTGATTGAATCGTTTTAGAGTAACGTCGCATAGGCGGATCCAGCTTTTGGCGAAAGGAGGGGCGCACTGCCGAGCGGCGCACATATTTTTGCACTTCACCGGCGCCTTAAAAGAAAATGTTGAAAAGGGGTAAAGTCTGACCCCGTCAAATATTCCTTTCAAATGAGGATAATATCTCGGGGGGGCAAGACTCGAACATATTTTTGAAAAAAATAAAAACGATAGAGTAAACGGACCGAGCTATAAAAGTATTTGGTGCACATCTCACATTTGCACATTTTCATAGTTTTCATAAAATGTTAAGGAAAAAATGTGTTTTCACAACAACTGATCGGGAATTTACCCCCCCCCCCTTCCCCCTTGCTATTTACAACCATTCCCTGAAGTCCCCTTATACATATCTCATTATAACAGAAAATATACATCAATGTAAATATATAATCTTTCTAAAACATATACAATGTATATAGAGAGATTTAAAAATTTATTCAAGAAAGAAACAAGCATAATTATGTAACACAAATTATGCTTGTTATAAATTTCGTGTACTAACCCTTTTATTGCGATGAGGCCATATCTTTTGCATATTAATTGAGATACTATTTTTTTACTATACATGTATGTAAATATAGATAAATATACATGTATATACACACACACAGGGGCGTCGATCCCTTTTTTCAGATTGGGGGGCAAAATCATGAATCAACTTTCCACAGGCGCTCGATCACAAAAAGCAAACAAACCTCACACATACAAAAACGCACACACATGCATAAATATATATATATTTATCTATATGACTCATGAGATAGAGACACATATCTCACCGACAAATTAATGCGAGCGCGAAGCGCGAGCTGAAATTTTTTATAGTATACTGACCTGAAACAGGAAAAGGTGCCTGTTTAGGACTGTTTGTAGTAACTCATGAGGATACATATCTTACTACACATATAATGCGAGTGCCGAGGGCGAGCTGAAATTTCTTTATATTCTGACCAGAAAGTTTGATATTCTAGGCATTTTTGGTACCAATGATGGGTATCTTAAAAAAATAGATGCGAGCGTGAAGCCCGAGCTTAATATTTTGATATTTCGATTTGAAAAAAATGACAGTTTAACTTGGGCGTTTTTAATAAAGAACAAGATTATATCCAACAAAAGATTATTGCAAATCGAAGCGGGAGTTCTTTTGAGATTTAGAACTGAAAACGGGACATTCTATTCACCTATTTCATCATGAAAAGTATGGGGTTTTGCTACAGAAATGATGCGAGCGCGAAGCGCGAGCTGAAAATTTTTATATTCCAATCTGAAAAGCGGACAATTTGAGCACGATTTTAAATAAAGAACGAGTTGTGTAGCTCAATCTCGCTTGCTGATTTCTGTGTAACATTACCATCTTATTGTATTTTTGCACATGCGGAATTATTGGGGGAGGGCAAAACGATATGTTTGCCCCCGAATATTTTCATTGGTGGAGCGATCGCCCCCCCCCCCCCGGATCGACGCCTCTGCGTATACAATGATACTCCATCATGAATCATTTGGAATACATCGCCAATCCAGGTTTATATACATTGTATCATCATTCAAATTTCATGTACATGATGTATAGGCCTATACAGAATTTGGTATTTATATATATTTATATATTTATATATATATATATATATATATATATATATATATATATATATAGAGCGGAAGAAATTTTCTAAAAGCCTCGTAACACTGGCGGTCATTCATAGTGGTGAGGGTCAATATAGAGGAAAAAATGACTACGAAGTGGTCGTTGCTCCTTGCTTCTCCATTTAATCAAGCTTTCGATCAATGCATGATCTTCCTCAGGACTATAAATATATAAACAAAGTACAAATACAATACAAAATTGTATTGTATTTGTACTTTGTTTATATATTTATAGTCCTGAGGAAGATCATGCATTGATCGAAAGCTTGCATGATCTTCCTCAGGACTATAAATATATAAACAAAGTACAAATACAATACAAAATTGTATTGTATTTGTACTTTGTTTATATATTTATAGTCCTGAGGAAGATCATGCATTGATCGAAAGCTTGATTAAATGGAGAAGCAAGGAGCAACGACCACTTCGTAGTCATTTTTTCCTCTATATATATATATATATATAAATATATTGTGATGCTTTTCACTAAATCTAATGCAACTTGTAATGATGAGTAATTTTTATCTAATTATTTGATGAGAGTGGATATAATGCTTATGACCTGAATTCAGAAAGAGATCCTTCAAGACAGAGCTTTGGAAATAGTTCTCCAGTTTTACAGGTATCGGTATCTTTGTTTTAAACTTCTTCCAGAGTGATCAGATGAATAACTTTTAACTTCATGGAAGATGAAAATAAATCAAATTTTGTGGCGTAAACATTTAAATGTTAAAACAAAGGTATTGGCAAACTGTATTTATACATTGAAAATCATATTTAGTGGTTTAAGGTCTAATGAATATACGTCTGGTTGCGCAATTATACACTCCCGGTATAAGCAACGGGTTTTAGCAAAGTTTTGGACTAAAATATCGAATCATCTTTATAAAACACTATATATAGTAGCTGTCTTACACTAAAGGCCAAAGAGGTGGCACAATGTGTAAAGGAGAAAGTTGACTGACTTTTTCTTACTAAAGCATTGGAAAATAATATCAAAATTAAAGGATTTGCTCAACACTTTTGAATGATTCTGGGATATTTTGAATAACAAATTAAAAATTTCATGACATCTGTGGGCAACTGTCCGAACCAGTCCACTTTGTAAGGGCATGCGATAAGCTTTGTTATTTGTTATGACCATTCAACAAAAAAAGTGCCGCTGATCATTCTTGACCGGCGCCGATCTAGATTTGGTTGGCAATAGGCCCTTCTTCATTATTCTACCGGCGCCTATCTATTGGAATCAGGGCCGCTGATCATTCTTGACCGGCACCGATTTAAATTTAGGTGGCGCCGGTTAAGACAAAGGCAGCGCCGATTTGTCTTGACCGGCGCCGATTTAAACAAGTAGTGCTGATTTTTTTTTACCGACGTCACGTAAGATTCAGGCAGCGGCAATTCATAATCGACTGGCGCCGATTTAGAACCAGGAGGCGCCGATTATTCTTGACTGGCGCCGATTTTTAACCACGTGGTGCTGATTATTCTTGACCAGCCCCGATTTAGATATAGGTGGCGCTGATTATCCTTAATCGGCGCCGGTTAAGAACCCAGGAAGCGCCGATTTATAACCAGATGGCGCCGATTATTCTTGTCCAGCGTCGATTTAGATTTAGGTGGCGCTAATTATCCTTGACCGGCGCCGGTTAAGACTCTGGCAGTGCCGATTGTTCTTGACTAGCGCCGATTTATAACCAAATAGCGCTGATTATTCTTGTCCGGCGCCGATTTAGATTAAGGTGGAGCTGATTATTCTTGATTGGCGCCAGTTATATGCAGGCAAGGCACTGCTACCGGCGAAGCTGTTGAGAAAAAGGTAGTTAAAAGAAAATATAAGGAAGATGATATGATTGCGCTTTGCTGGGGATAGTCTTTTCTTTACTGTTGCTAATGTTATATCAGTGTATAATTTTTTTAAGCGGCGCCTTTTCTTTTCTTTCCTTTAGTTTTTCAAGCGGCGCCTTTTCTTTCTTTAACTTTTATTTTATTTTTTTATTTTGAGCGGTGCCTTCGGCGCCGCTCAAATATTAGGGGGGCGCGCACCCTGCGCACCCCTCCCTGGATCCGCCGATGCGTCGGATTGTCATGTTACTGATGTCATGCCGATGTCCACTGCAGAGGGTGATAATCTGACCCCGCACTTTATCCCCTTTCAGAGAGCGAGAGAGAGGGGGGATTACTGTACTTACATATTCACATCCATCTCCAATAGAAACATCGTTGACTTGTCCGTTTAATCGTCCAATGTATGAATAGCACCTACATGAAAATGAAAATGATATTAATAGTACTATATATAACTCATCTGTATTTGGAGCGTAATTAGATTAATGCGTTTTAAGAGCACTCTAGACGATGTCATTCTATCGTATCATTTATCGCGGTTTGGTCCACAAGCTGTTGGTCTACTGTTCGGATAGTCTTATACCTGTTGGGCTAAATCCAGTCGGTATAGTATTAATTTGGTCTAATTGTCATTTGGTCTACATTGCAATTGGTCTAATACACACGCGAATCCGGCTTATGAGGGGAATAATGATCTCAAGGTGGCTTCAAACCTAACGCATCTGTATTAGGGTCCTAAGATGAGATCCGCGACGACAAAAAACAAAGTTTATTTGAATAAATAAAGAAAAATCCAATAAGCATAGCACTGAAAATTTCATCATTATGACATTTTAAAGTTTTGCTTAATGTCACAAAACAGTTATATGCACATCCTGGTGGATATGCATATGAGAGACTGATGACGTAATCCACTCACTATTTCTTTTGTATTTTATTATATGAAATAAGGAATATTATATTTTTCTTCATTGTTAGTGAAACAACGATTAATTACTCCCTGAACATGTGAAATTAGCATTGGTTAATACTATATGATTCAGTCAAGTTGGTCCTTATTTTCAAATCTATAAAAAATGAAATATTATACAGTATAATTCAAACAATAAAAAACAAAAGAAATAGTGAGTGGGGGACATCATCGACTGTCTCATTTGAGTTGGATCTATCACTGTTTTGTAAAAAATAAGTAAAACTTTAAAATGTCATAACTTTCTTACTTTACATCCGATTTTGATGAAAATTATCAAAATGTGCAATTTAACACATTTTACCATGCACATTTTGATAATCTACCAAAATGTGCAATTTACCAAATTGCGCCCTAACTATGTTAAGACACATTTTAACAATCAACCAAAATGTGCCGGAACTATGTTGCAACACATATTGGTAAGTTCACTTGTTGGACATTGACTGCACATTTTTGGTAATTTTAGGATAATTCTCTCAATAGTCTGTATAGGCCTACTTATTAAAGGGGAATGAAACCTTTTGAACAAATCAAAGAATAAGAATAAAGAAAGTTTGAGAAAAATCAGACAAATAATGAGAAAGTTATGAGCATTTGAATATTGCAATCACTAATGCTATGGAGATCCTCCCATTGGCAATGCGACAATGATGTGTGATGTCACTGATGAACAACTTTCCCTTTGGTGGACTATAAAATACCCTCAAAATGTCTCTTTTTGCTTTTTCTTACGATTATACAAACTCTTTATCCATTATGTATTCTTAAAAAATATGTGTTACATCCCCTCATGTAGAAAGAACATATGATCTATGGATAGATATGATAAAAGAGGCAATTCAAGTGAAATATATAGTAAAGTAATGGGGAGAGTTGTTCATCAGTGACATCACACATCTTTGTCGCATTGCCAATTTGCTATCTCCATAGCAATAGTGATCGCAATATTCAAATGCTCATAACTTTCTCATTATTTGTCCGATTTTTCTCAAACTTTTGTTGATTTGTTTCTTTGATTTTTCTGTTTTCACACAAGCTATCTTGTTCCAATGGTTTCATTCTCCTTTAATTTATTAAAACCGCCAATAAAAATACACTTTAACTCAAACAAATTTGATTTACCATTAAGTTTCCAGGTCACCAGTTGGTCTAATTAAGATCTACATGGTCTTTTAGCCACTTGGACTAATTGTCAATTAGGTGAGTCCTCGTTGCCTCTTCGTCTAATTTGCTGTTTCATACAGAGTATTTAACTTTTTTAATGTCAAGTTTGTTTAATGTCTGTTGGTCAGTTTCCATAGTGCTTACCATAATTATTAATTTAACATAGCTGAACCGTGAACCCAAGTGTAGGTTTCAGTAAGCATGAGAGAGAAAGTCATACAGCTTGGTCCGAATACAGATGGGGAATATCAATATAATTATTGAGCTGAAAGTTCAAAACTGTAGGGGCACCTCCAGTGTGTGAAAATCACAATCTTTTGAAATGTGTCCATATGAGGGTGCTTATTTGCACAATATGCAAATTAAGCAGATGTGGACAATGCCCTATATTGACTAGACTGTAAAGCGCTTTTTGTTAGTGTTAGGAGATTTTACTATACAGTGCGTCGCAGAAAAAACGAAACCGAGATTTAGCGATGATTTATCATAATTTAATCACAAATACCATAGACAACTGACCTACCATTTTTAAAGCTTAGAATCTCCTCTTTCATATAAAATTACTTAGATTATTTCTCATTCACGCATAAGTGAGCAAAAAGAATTTGAATACGGGATACCAAAAAATCATTGGCAGGCCGTATCTTGGGTTTAAAAAGAAAACCACATTTTTTAAAAGTTCAATATCTGCTCTTTAATTTGATACCTTAATCACAGAAAATGGTCAAGAAATATAAAAAAGTTATGTTCCCTTGAAACAATGCTTGTATTTCCATAATTTCATCAAATAAACGTGTTTTCACTGGTTTCCCACAGAAGCTATCGCATGGTTAACAAAAGACTTGATGTATGACTGATCGTCAACAAAACGGAGTGTCAAGTGAGTTTGAACGCTAGCCTGTAAAACCTCTTCACTTTATGAAATTGTTGAAATTCAAGCCTCATTTCAAATAACCAGAACTTTATTTCCTGACCATTTCTGTAATTGAGGTATAAATTAAAGTGCAGATATTGAACCTTTTAAAAATGTGGCTTTCTGTTTGAAACCCAGATACAGCCCGCCAAATGACTTTTTGGTATCCCCTATTCAAATTGTTTCTGATCACTCATGCATGAATGAGAAACAATTTAATTAATTTCAGATGGAAGAGGAGATTCTAAGCTTTACAATGATAGGTCATTTGTCTATTGTATTTGTGATTAAGTTATGATAAATCACCGAAAAATCTCGGTTTCGTTTTTTGTGGGACGCACTGTATAGCACCTATAATGTCAACGTTTTGTGCCATTACAATACGTTACTCAAACGTTTGCTAAATTCCTCATTATGTGCCATTGCCCTTAAACAGTTGAAAAAAGGATGACATACCCGGAAGCACTGATGAAATTAAGATAACTTCCATCATGTTGACCGGGATCTTCCAATTCAATGAACTGTATACATGTTTCCTCTTCCATAGAAGTAATCACCTCTTCAATCCGCGTCTTCTTGAGGTCACTGATACCTAGAGTAGATTTCAAGCAAACAAGAAATTAAAAAAAGATACCAGAAAAAAAAACTTATGATAAAGCGTCAATTAATACTCATTGAGCTAGGGGAAAAGGCATAGAAAGAGAGAGAGAGGGAGAGAGAGGGGGGGGTAGAAAGGAACTGAATGCATTAAACCAGTTCGGAGTTCCCTCATCGGCAAGTTTGTTCAGGTGACCTTTCCCTTTTTTAAAGGCAAATGATGTTATATAAAACATGCCTGGCATAGCAGGATGCAGAAATTGCATAGACCGACATTGACTCGAATAGTTCATCAATTGATATATTCATTTCTACTTTGCATTAACATGTTGCTATTAAAGTATGCATTGCCAATGGCTAATAAATATCAGTCGCCAATGGACATTGTTGCTTTCTAGTAGATATAGGCTAATGAAAAGCACAATGCAAAATAAATGATCAGAGCAAGGTGGGTGCTTATTTCATTGTATAGCCTATTAACCACCATGCCATTTTGAGTTCAAATGACCTTCTGATCATGAGTAGAATGGAACTAAACTGGTCTATTAGTCCAGGATAGAAGAGGCATAACCTTGTTTTTTTTATATATACAATATTTTGTGACGGTTTCTTGTCAATTCGAGGGTGCTGATTACGAATCTGAATGATGCCACTCGTGTAACCTTGAGCATTTTCTGCAAATTGGCAAAATCCAATATGGCCGCCAAAATATGCAAATTACCCATGAAAATCATAAAATTGTCCGCACATTGGCTGTGAAATGCATGAAATTGTATGGCAGGAGTGAAATACTGTCTGAAAAAATAATTTTTAACAAAATGTTTTTTTTCCTGATATTCAAAATGGCCGCCATATGTCATTATATACCTTATTATGTACAATGTGAATAGGGAAAACTAATTTACACAAAAATGAGCACTAAACTGCAAAAAATCGCGATGTATGAACGAAGGAATATATGCAAATCATCATAACTAACGAGATATGTTATTTATGATGTCATATATGGGAACATTGCTGTATTTTGATATCTAAAATAGCCGTCACTGGCCCAAACAGTGCCCAAACAATGGCAATGGGGGCCAAAAAATGCACAAGAGTGATCACTAAAATGCTTATTATGAATATTAAACAGGTGGAATACTGACTATAAACATAAATATTGACGAAATATATTATTAATATGCCACGTATGTGGTGAATGTTGTATTTTGATATTCAAAATGGCTGCCAAAAGCCCTAAAAGTATTATGCACAATGAGAAATGGGAGAAAAGAAATCACAAGAGTGAGCGCTAAAATGCATATATATGTGATAACTTAATTGGATACTGTCCAAAAACGTATTTTCTAACAAAATGTATCCTTCAGGTTTCAAGTTTGTGTTAAATACTGTATTTCGACTTTCAAAATGGCCGCCATCGACATTAACTGTATTATGTACAATGCAAAGTGGGAAACCAATATTCACAGGAGTGAGCACCATAAATGCACGTAATAGTGATCTATGAGTAAAATATTGTCTGAAAACATATTTTCTACTAAGATTATTCTGCCAGTTAAGTGATAAATACGGTTATTTTAAAGTAAAAATGGCCGCTGTAGTCCCTTACGGTATTATGCACAATATGAATGGGAACAAATCATTTCAACAGAATTTGGCTTTGCTTGGTCAAATGGTGATGTAAGAGTGGAATATTGTCTGAAAACATGATTTATAACAAAATATACCATATCTTATGTAATTTAGGTGATAAATACTGTATTTCAACATTCAAAATGGCTGCCATATGCCCTTCTTGTGAACCTTATTTGTCTCCACCCAAATTGTATATTATACGATAAGTGCCTATGGTGGCCATTTTCAATTTAAAAATGCAACATTTATCACCTTAATTACACAAAATTATGATAAATCTCGTTAGAAACCATGGTTTTAGACAATAATTCACCCTTACATCACAATTCACAATTATATGCAAGATTTAGAGTCAAGCAAAGCCAAATTCTTTAAAAATTTTATGTCCCATGCATGTTACAATGTACACAATACTTTTAGGACCTATGGCAGCCATTTTGGATTTCAAAGTACAGCATTTATTACCTCCACCATGTCCACGACCAATATGTGATGTATTTAGTTAGAAATAATGTTTAAGACAATATCTTTACTCGTACATCACAGTTATATGCATTTTATGATTCTCACTCTTGTGAAAATTAGTTTCCCTGTTCGCATGTTACATAATTTAGTCAGGGCTTGTAGAGGTTATTTTGAATGTCAAAATACAGTATTTATCGCCTATACGGAAGAAGAAATGCGATGACTAAAAAAAATGTTTTCAAATAACGTTTTACTCATACAACAGGATTATATGGATGTCATAATCAAGCAAATCCAAATTCTTACAAAATCATATGTCCCAATTCACATTGTAGATAATACTAATAGGGCCTATAGGGGCCATTTTGAATTTCATAATACAGTATTTATCTCATGCATGACAAAAGAAATGATATGTGTTGCTATAAAACATGTTGTCAGACAATAATTTACTCATGGATCACAATTACATGCATTTTATGTTTCTTACTCGTGTGAAAATAAGTTTTTCCATTCGCATTGTACATGATGAATACAGTGCGTATCAAAAAAAACGGGACAGATTTGAAAAGTCTATAAATTTTTTGTTTCAAATTATGATCTCTATATTTTGGTGTCAAAAGATACTCTGGGGTCTTATCCTTCAAATGCTATTAAAAAAATTTAGTTTCGTTCACGCTTGAGCGAACACGGAATGTTTTTGTCAGGGGTTAAAAAGGAGGTTTGCGCCAAAATGGCATCAAATGATAAACATGATGATCGGACTTCTTGCTAACAGCAGACTTCCTCTTAATCTTTACATTATCTTTGCCATAATTTTTGTATTATGCGGTCAAAATTCATTTCCAAATCTACTAATTTGCTCAAATATTTCTGTTGTTCCTTTTTTGATATCCTGTTTTAGCATTGAATTTTCCTTCTTTAGGCAAGAACAATTTTTTTTTAAACCGAAGTATGAGAGAGTGTTTTTTTTTCAAATCCTTTCATTGTGTGCTACAAAGGTTATGGTGCTTGAACAGTGGCATACTGATGGGTTGGGGCTAGGGGTAATCCCCCCCAAAAAAAAAAAAAAAAAAATCATGACCAAGAAAATAACAGAAAACATGGAAAGTGAAATATGATATCGCTTTCTGAATATTATGTCAAAATCACAAAATCAGACATTTTAATGAAAAGGTGGAAATTTTTTTGCTTGCTAGCTTCACAACTTTTTAATACATTTTACTCGATCTGCCATATCTTGCTCCTTCAAAATTGACTCAATAAACCATTGCTCAATAAACCATAATGGTTTATTGAGTCAATTTTGAAGGAGCAATGATTGCCATTAAAAGACATAAATCCCTTCCTGTTTGCCCTGTCAAGCACATGATTAAACTTGGTGAAGGGTTCAATAACCCCTTGAAAATAGGATTCATGTCTTTTATAGGTACCATAACATGATTTGTTTCACATAATAAAAGGATTTGAAAAAAATACAAATTCTTCCAATTAATAATGCAAATCTTCCTACTTGGGTTGACAAAAAGTCTTATTTTCTTACTTACATGTATGAAAGAAAATACAGAGGTAAAAGTAGTTTAAATGAAAAACAAAATAATTCAGGTAAATAAAATTGTAATGAAAATTGACAGCATGATTCGAAAATTATGGCAAATACAATGAAAAGATTAAGAGAAAGTGTGTTGATTAGCCAAAAGCCTTATTCTCAAATTTCTAATTTCTGCCATTTTGGTGCAAGCCTCTTTTTGAACCCCCGACAAAAACGTCCCTTGTTCGCTCAAGTATGAACAAAATTTATTTTTTTAAATGGCATTTCAAAGATAAGATCTCACAGCATCTATTAACATCAAAATATAGATATAATATTTTGAAACAATTTTTTAATAGACTTTTCAAAACTGTCCCGTTTTTTTTATACGCACTGTATAGGGGCTATGGCGGCCATTTTGAATTTCAAAATACAGCATTTATCACATAAATGACATATTTACAATTATGTTTTTAGTCAGTATTCCACTCGTTTATCTTAATAATATGCATTTTAATGCTCATTCTTGTCTTTTTTGACCCCGGCCATTGCCATTGTACATAATACTCTTTGGGCCAGTGGCGGCTATTTTAGAATACAGCAATGTTCCCATATTTGACATAATAATTAATATTTCTCATTAGTAATGATGATTTGCATATATTACTTCGTTCATACATCGCAATTTTTGCAGTTTAGTGCTCATTTTTGTGAAAATTAGTTTTCCCTATTCGTATTGTACATTAAAATTGCCTATGGCGGCCATTTTGAATATCACAAAAATAAATATTTTGTCAAAAATTATTTTTTAAGATTGTATTTCACTCCTGCCATACAATTTCATGCATTTCACAGCCAATGTGCGGACAATTTCATGATTTTCACGGGTAATTTGCATATCATGGCGGCCATATTGGATTTTGCCAATTTGCGGAAAATGCTCAAGGTTACACGAGTGGCATCATTCAGATTCGTAATCAGCACCCTCGAATTGACAAGAAACCATAAAAAAATATTGTATATATAAAAAAACAAGGTTTGGTCAATTTTCTATGGGGCCTACCCTGGACTATATTCGGTCCGTATTCTGAACTCTGGCTTCATTTCAATTTTCTTCTAAACTTATAGATATATGACAGCAGGAGAGGGTCAATTTCTCAGTACATTTGCTCCTTGTTCATAACTGTCTGGAAATAATAACTCAAGTAGGATTTTTCGCTCTTGACGTATGGGAAAGGACCCGGTACAGGGGCCACGGAAGCGGGGGGAGGGGCTTTTTCCAAAACCGTGTACAAAAACGTAAAAATGGCCATATGATTGTGATGTTTTGCATGGTCAGCCCCCCCCCCCCCACTTTGAAAACCGTTCCGCGGCCCCTGCGGTAATAGTAATATCTGTGATAAACTATACTATTACCTGGCGAGACAGTCTAATTTTAGGGTTAGGATTATTTTTCTATTTATTGTTTTGCAGATTGTTTATATTCTTAGTAATATGTATTCTGTTCATTTGTTCTTTATCGGAGCGTCAAAGTGCGCCTCTGAAGGTTGCCACACTGTCAAATATTTCCACAACATGCCCTCCTAGAAACTTGCAGAGTAGCCTTACTGCACTAGCGTACTTAAGGGGTGCAGTCTGCCCCCCCCCCCCCCCGCGACGAATCACAACTCATGCAGGGGACGTACCCTGGGTACGCCGCTACCTTACTGTGAAATGTAATTTTCCATACACAATGTATGAACACTGACAATCTGTTAAAACCTATATAACTTCTTATTATTTTGACACATTTTGAACGAATTTCTTAGCTGTGAGTAGGTTCATTGAATGATATGGTTTCAATATCGTAGATCATTCTTCCATGGAATTTTCTTTATTCACAGTTTAATCTATCCGTGTTCACAATAATCATAATTCTAGCAATTCTGAAAAAGTGTTAGAAATAAACGGAATAGTGTTTTTTTATGGAAAAGTACTTCAAAATAAAAAATAAGATTTTTCATTCTGCTTTTATTTGATAAGATATGGTTAAGGTAACATTTTGCATTATTTATATTGTTACCTTGATAAAAAAAGATACTTCTTTTGCTAAATCATAAACTTAAATTTACTCCCTGTAGGCTTCAGTACTGTATATCGTATTCTAGATAGATCAGGTGTCTACCTCAGAATTACATTACAAATCACTATGCATGAATTTCATTAATCATTTACCTGATGTAATAAAATATGGGACTTGTTTAGTCTCCCATATATTATAAAGATTGATGGCTGCCTTTCGTTTAGTCCTCGTCTCAGCACCTCCAATACGAGCATTATTTATGTATTCTCTTTGTTCTTCAGTAAGTTTAATATCTCCTTCAAACAAAGTAGTGTCATTGTTCTGTATATCCATAGGTTCCATATTCGCCATACCATCAGAACGCTTCCTACGTGGAGCCGTATCCTGTTGATGAGAACACAAATTTTAATTTCATGGGTTTTGAATAAAGAACAGTATTTATTGTTTTTCTTAAATTTGTTATATAAATTTCAAATTATTATTATCATCATGATAGCTGGTGGTCGTGGGTTCGATCCCCGGTCTAGTCATACCAAAAACTTTTAAAATGTGACCTTCTGCCTTCTTGTCATGCGCTCGATGTATGAGAATGGAGAAGAACAGGTTACAGCTGAGAGTGGCTACCCTGGGTAAATAAGAGTTATGATATATGCATGGTTTACATTGGAGCTGTATTTCGGTTTCTGTTTCTGTTTTTGGTAACTCCCGTAGGAACTCGGCAGGACAGCATTTTGCTGGTAAACGCCAAGCTGGTATATAACCAATTACCTATGAAACATTTAACGTCTAGATTAATCAGTCATAGTGGCTGACGTTATAGACGACAGATATCACTCTCGGGCCTTTTTATCAAAGTGGAAACAGTGGCAGAGTTGGGATTCGAACTCACAACCTTGCGATTATGAGTCCAATGCTCTAACCACTGGACCACACGACCCGTGTATTATCGACGGCTTACAATATAGTAGTAGTAAAAACAGGATGCATATTGCTGAAACTAAGGAGCTTATTGCTGAAACTAAGGAGCAAGGCGTCAAATTATTTTTTTCTTCCTCAGGAGCAAGTTTTGAAGCTCAAAGTTTCCTCAATCAGTTGGTAAAAAACAACCACTTGTGGTTGATTTTTCATAATCAACATTATTCTGTAATGTCTACATTTTTGCGCATTGTGAAGAAAGATACAACATGAGTTACATATTCACATGGTTGTACTGTTACAAAGTCACCCCAATAATCCTTGATAACTTATGTATAGACTTTCAGTACTCACTTTGGCTTTGTACTGTTCCCGGGGGGGGGGCACTCAGTATATAATGCCTAGTGGGCAGTGGCGTACCGTGGGTCATGGCATTGGGGGGCACCAGCAAAAATTTTGAGTCACTAGTGAGCGCGCGAAGCGCGCCCAGTTGCCAGGTATACTGACCTAATAGAGTCACTTTAAGGACAGTGCCATTAAACGGATATGTATTTCCTTGGTCAAATAATGCGAGCGCGAAGCGCGAGCTTAAAATTTTTGATATTCAGACCCAAAAAGGGACACTATAATTAATCTTTTGTAATCATGATACGTACCTGTCTCACTAAATAATGCGAGCGCGAAGCGCGAGCTGAAATTTTTGTAAATATTGACCCCAAACAGAAAGATTTTAAGTACTATATTTCAGGAATCCATAAGAGTATACACATCTCACCAGTCATCTAATGCGAGTGCCAATAAGCGCTTGCTGATTTTGTTAGAATTACATCTAAACATGCACATAATGCACTTGTAATCATGATTAACATACCCATCTCACTAATCAAATCTTGCGAGCGCGAAGCGCGAGCTGAAAATTTAGGAAATTCAGACCCGAAGAGGGGCATTGTTTGTAGGAATTCACGAAGACCATACGTAGTTCACTTACCATGTGATGCGAGCGCGAAGCGCGAGCTGAAAATTTCTGATATTCAGATCAGAAAAAGGGACATTTAGGACTCATTCTAGGAATTCATGTAGAGCAGACATATTTCACCAATCCACTACTGCGAAGGAAATGTTTTTTATTAAGACCTTAAAATGGGGCAATCACTTTAAGTAGTCTTGAAAAAGAAGCATACTATTGTACATAAAACAATAATCACTCGAAGTGCGAGGAAATATATTTGGCAGTATGTTGTATATTGACTTGAAAACGGGAGGATTTAGTATTACAGGGTTATATATCTCGTTAAACAGACAATGTGAGCACCAGGAACGATATAATATAACATTATAATGAACAATAATATCTTTTTCCCACTACGTTTATCTTCCTTTCTCCCTCTTTTTCTCCTTTTCCCCGTTTTTTTTTTTTTTGGTCAGCCGATTGGGGGGGCACGTGCCCCCCCCCCCATGCCCCCCGTAGTTACGCCACTGCTAGTGGGTATGTGCCGCGGAGGGGACCCCCATTTTTACACTCAAATTTCCGTTCCAAGGCATAGCATTTTTGTCTTATTGAGAAAAAGAACAGAGAAAGCCGCTCCAAGGCATAGCATTTTCTTCTTACCGTGAAAAGCGAAGAAAGAAATCCGCTCCAAAGCTTCGCATATTTTCCGTTACGCCGTTCCGGTCGCATTGATCTGCTACAATGAGCCGCAATTTTGGTGAAAAGCGGCTGCTGAGCGATGTCCGACCATTGCCTATGGTGTCACGCGCGTAAAACATTCCCCATAGACTTGTGTGTTAAAATGGCACTTTTGAAAAATTCATAAAAAATAAATGTGAAATTAGAGGGTGGAATGTTTACTACCATTGGATAGGATATATATCTGGCATTCCATATCTGACCAGGAAAGGGTAGCGTAGCCAGCTCATTTTTAAAATAAATTGCCATTTATGAAGATAACTATGAATGGATCAAATTCATCGACTCAAACAGTAAAATAGCCCTAATTAGTCCGCCAGTCAAAAAAATAGTTCCAAGTCACTTTTTTATCTTCCCAATTTGGGCGAAGGAAGTTCAGTAGTAACCATTTCTAGAATAAGTGTTAGATTTTGAATCATATTCATACAGTTTTGTCAATCAGCAACATCAAATTGAAAAAAATTCGAATGGGTTGGGTCGAACGAATATCTTGAGCCCTCCTGATGTAATTAGGCTCATGGCACCTATATTATATGACCTATGAATTTTATTTTATTGAATAGCTACTTTGCTATTCTTTCATATCTGTACACTCACACTAGCACAAAGAAATGAATTGAAAATGCCTATTTTCTATGCAATGACCCATTTTAATGTATTACTCATACATGTTATATTCACTATATGGATGCATACATATCCTGCCTGCATACAGCCCAGCAGTGAATGTAATGACAATAGGTCCCTATTAATTGTAATATAAAGGTGTATGTAAATTTTGTGTAGATATCAGGATACCAGAACTGCCTCAATCAAAATTACCAGATATACATGAGATTGAATGAGGAAACAATAAGAGTATAAGAACATACTACCTTAGTACATTTGCATTTGACCTATTATATCAAAATTTTCCTTGGGCTATTGCCTCTCAGATGTAAGAAGGAAGAGATACATAAAAATAGATAGAAGAGAGAGAGAAAAAAAGAGAGATAGAAAGAGAGAGAGAAAGAAAGATAATTATATAGATGGCATGGCTTATAAAGAGGGGGGGTAGACTTAGATTGGAGCACACAGCCACCCCCCCCCCCCATCCCTCCTTAGTTATGCACTATTAGCCCTTAGATACCTTACCTTACTCTGTGCCTTTTTTCTAAATACCTTCTTGAAGGTACCATCTATAGTTCTCTTCAGTAAATTAGTTCTCAAAGCTCCTCTCTACCCCCTTCCTTTTACATGAGCAATTTGTAAAGGTCTTTCTAATATTAAGTATGTGATGTACACTAACACAAACCTATGATGAATCAGAACAAAAAGAGGCATAGACGCTCTATACATTGACCAGTCTACATATAGGCTTACATATACACAGACCTACTAACTTTAGCTGATATGGCCTTGCTAGCCATTAAATCAATTCTTTGCACCTCTTGACGACTAAACATATTGATATCAGTGAGAAATTGTTTGCTACTGAAGAGTTTGGCCAGGAATTCCATCCACTACTAGGGATTTCCCATATTACTTATAGGTGTCACGCGCGTAAAACATTCCCCATAGACTTGTGTGTTAAAATGGCACTTTTGAAAAATTCATAAAAAATAAATGTGAAATTAGAGGGTGGAATGTTTACTACCATTGGATAGGATATATATCTGGCATTCCATATCTGACCAGGAAAGGGTAGCGTAGCCAGCTCATTTTAAAAATAAATTGCCATTTATGAAGATAACTATGAATGGATCAAATTCATCGACTCAAACAGTAAAATAGCCCTAATTAGTCCGCCAGTCAAAAAAATAGTTCCAAGTCACTTTTTTATCTTCCCAATTTGGGCGAAGGAAGTTCAGTAGTAACCATTTCTAGAATAAGTGTTAGATTTTGAATCATATTCATACAGTTTTGTCAATCAGCAACATCAGATTGAAAAAAATTCGAATATCTTGAGCCCTCCTGATGTAATTAGGCTCATGGCACCCTATGTGCTAGCGCACCCGGCGCCCTTGCCGCCGGGCTAGCTTTATGCACGTATGCCCGTTCCATGGGGATGCATATGCGCACTCACATGCAGGCGACTCGTTCCAAGGACCCCCGTTTTCACAAACATTTGTAGTTCCGAAGCCCGTTCCGAGGCCCCTCCTTTTTACAATTAGCCCGCTCCGAGGCCCCCGTTTTTTGTCTCGCCCGCGGCACACCCCAAACACTTTTTTGGTCGAGTGCCCCCCCCCCGGGTACTGTTACAGGTCAGGCGCGTACGCAAGGTGGGGGTTTCGGGGGTTCAAACCCCTCCCCCCTTTTCGTTTCCTTTTTTTTCTTTTTTTTTTTTTTTTTTTGCTTGTCTCCCCAGAGGTCGGTCTGGTCAAGGAGTTATCGGGCAAGAGCCTGATAACTCCTTGGTCTGGTTACGGACAGTTCCCCTACCCAATAATGTATATGACAGCAATAATGAACAGAATCTCATGTTTCCGACGAAAAACACAGAAAAAATTTCCGCTCGCTTCGCTCGCTCCATTTTATTATATCTTTTATTTCCGCATGTCGCCGATATGATCACGGTATCGCCATCAACAAGGCCATACATGATTATCATGATGTATACTTATGAATACAAGTGAACCAAGACAAAGAAATATGTTTTACCAATATGAAAACCGAAATGACGGAAAACGCTAAAATGTCGGTTAGCTCGCTCTGCTCGCTCGTAATAATTTATGAAATTCCATAAGTATCTAGTCTCCTGTTCAAGGCCGTATTATGAGTGTTACGAATAGAAGGACATGTAGCATCGACTAATACTTGATTTACTAACAAACTATTGACAAGAAATGTATGTTTTGACGGGAAAACGCGAAAATTTCGGCTCGCTCACTCCGCTCGCTCGTAATCATTTATGAAATTTCTTAAGTTTCTAGTCTCTTGATCAAGACCATATCATGAGACTTACGAGCAGAAGGACATGTATCATCAACTAATATGTAATCATTACCAACAAGCTATTGAGAAGAATTGTATGTTTTGACGGAAAAACGCAAACATTTCCGCTCGCTTGCTCCGCTCGCTCGTAATTCATGACATTTCTCAAGTTTCTAGTGTTCTGATCAAGGCCATATCCAGGCGCGTAGCCAGGGGGGGTGGTCGCCCCCCAAAAAGAAAAAAAAAGAAGGGAAAAAAGGAGAGGAGAAAAGGAAAAGGGAAGGAAGGAAAGGGAAGAAAGGTAGCTTTGTGTTTTTTCTATTTATTCTTTATTTTTTTCTCAAAAGAGAAACTCCTTCACTCTTCTTGCTTTAAATTCATATATGAATTTTGCTTCCGCGCTGCGCGCGGTTAAATGACAATATTGAAGTTCTCCATTGTTCCCCCACCTTTTCTCTAACCCTGTTTTTCCACCTCAGCTATGTGCTTCTTGCCAGTTAAAGTTAAAATTGTATACATTAGGGCATGAATTTGAGTAAGGTTAGGCCGAAGTAAATGTATGAAGTTATCTTTTTTTTCAATTGATCGCGCAACTTCTGGTCTGGTCGGCTCCGAGCGGGTAAAATCTTTATATCAGTTTCTGCCGTCACCTCCATAAAGTCAGCTTCTCCCGCTTTTCAGCTCATTACTATAAACAACCATAATTTGGGAGCAAACAGGTTCCTAATTTAAAAAGAGGAAGGTATGGAATTCGTGTCGTATTAAATAAAAAAGTACAATATTTTTTTTATCAAATTGTATTAAACTTCATGTCATTTCCCTGTATACATTCATCTCCTGTCCTGTTTTGCGCCCTCAGTTTGAAATTTTGAATGACACTTAAGTTTCTTTATATTCAAAATGAAGCGCTTCAGGATAAGTCAAAAAAATAATCATCCTTTATTATATAGATAGATAATTTCAATAAATCACAGAAGTTTCAACTTTATGCGCACTATTTTCCTTGTAATGAAGTTCAATAATCTTAGAAAATCAATTGAATTAGAGACGATTGGGTATTAGAGATATCTACATTTGATGAAACGTCCGCCCTTTGAAATTTCAGAGTTTCATTGCTCATCGCGGGGAGGAATATCTTCCTCTACCAATCTTCTCTGTTTTGCGAGTTAAAAATATGCACTGATGCTAAATTGTTTGTAATCAAATCTGATCTTTCCAAAGAAAGTTTCAATATATCTTTGAGCACAGGGGCGTCGATCCATTTTTCAGATTGGGGGGGCAAAATCATGAATCAATTTTCCAAAGGCGCTCGATCACACAAACACACACATATGCCTATATATATGTGTACATATATATATATATATGTATATATATATATACACACACACACACACACACACACACACACACACACACACACACATATATATATATATACATATATATCTCACCAGCTGATTAATGCGAGCGCGAAGCGCGAGCTGAAAATTTTGATATTTCGATCTGAAAAAAAATAATTTAATGGACGTATTTTAATAAAGAACAAGATATATATCCAACAAAAAAATTGTTGCAAATCGAAGTGGGAGTTCTTTTGAGGTTTAGAACTGAAAACGGGACCATAATCACCTATTTAATCATGGAAAGTATGGGTTTTTGTTACAAAAATGATGCGAGCGCGAAGCGCGAGCTGAAATTTTTTGATATTCCAATCTGAAAAGTGGACATTTTGAGCACGATTTTAGACGAAGAACGAGTTGTGTATCTCAATCTCGCTTGCTGATTTCTGTGTAACATTATAATCTTATTTTATTTTCAGCACATGCGGAATTATTGGGGGGGCAAAATGATAGGTTTGCCCCCCCAGTATTTTCATTGGTGGGGCGATCGCCCCCCTGCCCCCCCATAATCGACGCCTCTGTTTGAGCATACCCTTTTCTCAGGACCCTTTTTATGGCAAGAAAAATTGATAAAACACTTTAGCTTCCGCGCTTCGCGCGGAGTTATTATCATTCTAATTTCCTCCATTGTATACCTCTTATGTGCGTTTACAATCACTTTTGAAAACAAGGTTCAAAATCGCAATATAGTCAACCGAATTGGAGGTACTAGAGACAAGAGAAACGGCTCCTTTTCATTTTAATTTATGAAACACTAAAAGCTTCCTTTTCCCCGTTTTTTTTTTTGGTCAGCCGACGGGGGGGGCACGTGCCCCCCATGCCCCCCCCCCCGTAGTTACGCCACTGACTACTACTACTACTACTAACCATGATAAAAATATGCTAATAATAATAATTTATAATATAACAATACATGTATAACTACATTAACTGCTAACTGGGCAGCCCGTATTATCTTTAGGGTGGACCGACGTCATGATCCTGGCCCTTTACTTAAATCTCTTCATTGGCTCCCAGTAAAGAAGAGAATTGTCTTTAAATTACTTCTTTTTGTCTTCAAAGCCTTTAATAACCAGATGCCAAAATATATCAAAGATAGCCTTTCTTCCCATAGACCAACTCGCCCTAATCTCCGTTCATCTAAAGACCCATATTTGCTTGCCATACCCAAAACTCGTACAAAATCAGGTGATCGCACATTCAGTGTTACTGCTTCTAAAGAATGGAACAACATACCCACTTTCATTAAATCATCAAACTCTTCAGATCAATTCAAGAAACTTCTAAAAACATACCTCTTTTCCGATTAATTTCTTTTGAATGTATTTTTATTGTAATTATTATGTACTCTTGTTTTAAACTCGTTTGTAAACGCTGTGATATAGTTAACTATGGAGAGCGTACTAAATGCTAGCTATTATTATTATTATTAAATGTACTACTATTATTACTACTACGACGACGATGCGGCGATTACTATTACTACTACTAATTATAGTTACAATTTGAAAACAAAGTAAAAACTACTTGTAGCAATTTATAATCAACAAAGTATAATTTGTCCAGTTTGTTTCCCCTTAAAGGGATCGTCCAGGCTGAAAATGTTTCTTAATAAATCTTAATAAATACAGTAAAATTCACAGAGCAAAATGATGACAATTTTATCAGAATCGGACAAGTTTTAAAAGTTTATTAATTTTTTGTGAAAACAGTTATATGCATATCATCAAGGTGGGCTGATGATGTCACACCCCCACTTTCCTTTTCTTATGTTATTATATTTTTTTCACCTTTTTCATAAATCTGTAAATGATGAAATAAGTTGCAGCAATAAATAAATAATGCGCTTATTTAGTTGTCAATCAAATTGTTTAGTTCTTGGTAGAAAAAAAAAACAATTGAATAAACCCAATTTCATGAAATAAAATACAAACTATGACATCATTAGCCCATCTAATGAATATTCATGAAGAATTGTTTCACCGGAATGATGCAAATCTTTAGAATTCAATAACTTCGTTATTTGTTATCCGATTTTGATAAATTTTCCAGCATTTTACTCTGCGAAGTTTACTCTATTTATTGAGTTTTTATGTCATTTATCACTAATACATGCACGGCCCCAAATACCATCGTCAAATTAAGGTACAAAGTATACAGTACTTTACATCAAACAAAGTTTTAAAAAAATAAGAGAAAATTTTCTTGCCAACAAGTGAATAGATAAAATATGAATAAATTGTTTGAACACATACTGTATTCATCAAGCTTGTATGAATCTTAATCTTACATTAATAATGCAGTGATCAACAAACACAGTCAGTGTCTTACGTATACCCTATAGGCTATAATGACTGTTTTTCTTTCATCAAAAATAAACTTTATAATATAGGTATATTTTTATACTCATAGAATGCAGTGTCATACAACGGTGAATATCATCTTCTTCCATGATAGTGAGGGTGCAAATTACCACTGAACTACGTTGTAATAGGTCCATGGTGCAAACTACGTGCAGTTCGGCAAAGGCAAATGATCAAGGCAGACATTGGTGTTGAACCTGAATACAGCTGCATGTGAACATAGAGCTCTATGATTTGAACATGTTCTGTTGTTATCTTCGGTGCGGACTTTTGCATCGCGCGCCCAGCTGATAATGTAAACAAACGTAGACTCTTCACTAGTCGCTTTTTAGCTATTTTTGCGGAAAATGCCTTCGCCAGGGTGTAAAACGGAAACGCGCTGCCGGCGCCGCCGCTGCACCACCACTTAAAGTATCAGTTATAGTGTCATTCATGTACAAGTGAACTATGCCGAACAGTTTCCAGTTGGTTCCAAGTGGTGACCTTTCCAGCTGATCTAGCTAAATTTGGGAGTGGGCGGGGTTTTAGGGGCGTCTGCCGGGGGCGCCCCACCACTTAAAGTGTCAGTTAAATGTCATTCATGTACAAGTGAACTATGCCGAACATTTTCCTGTTGGTTTCAAGTGGTTACCTTGCCAGCTGATCTAGTCCAATTTGGGGCCCCCAATTGGGGGCGTCTGCCGGGGGTGTCCCACCACTTAAAGTGTCAGTTAAGACAGTGTCATTCATGTACAAGTGAACTGTTCCGAACATTTTCCTGTTGGTTTCAGGTGGTTACCTTGCCAGCTGATCTAGCTAAATTTGGGAGGGGGCGGGGTTTTGGGGGCGTCTGCCGGGGCGCCCCACCACTTAAAGTGTCAGTTAAGTGTCATTCGTGTACAAGTGAACTATGCCGAACATTTTCCTGTTGGTTTCAAGTGCTTACCTTTCCAGCTGATCTAGCTCAATTTGGGGCCCCCAATTTGGGGCGTCTGCCGGGGGTGCCCCACCACTTAAAGTGTCAGTTAAGTGTCATTCATGTACAAGTGAACTATGCCGAATATTTTCCTGTTGGTTTCAGGTGGTTACCTTTCCAGCTGAGCTAGCTCATTTTTTGGCCCTCTTTTAAGGGCCCCTATGGCCACACCCACCACTTAGGACACGGCAGACGCCCCATTCATTGCATTGTGTGATACAGGAAATCATGTCATGATCATGAAAATTGTCTAACTTTTCAGCTATGCTGACCCCTCCTGGCTCCTGCTCTGGTAGATGACACCAAAATACAGGCTAAGTTCAAATTCGGAGTCCGCAAGTCAAAGGTCAAAGGTCACAGCTCATTAAATATGCGAATAGGTTTCTGCATGATAGCTTATGAAATATTCAACTGATTTAAAAATATTTGGTGTGTAGGTAGGTGACACCAAAATACAGTCAGGTCACATCAAATGACCTGACCGTCATATCTTCTGTCAGAGATTATTATGGAAAGGGTGAGTCTTTAGGTCAAAGGTCAAAATTTGTCTATAATGCACATTGGTTTCTGCACGATATATTATAATCAATTTCTGATTGCGTTAAGCGGGGGCATCTGTGTCCTTTGGACACGTCAATTTCCCCCCCCCAATTCTTACCCTCCCTTGTTTCATTCATTTTCTTCCTCCTCTTAGAATAATGACCTATACATTTTTATTCGTATAAAGAAACTAAAATATAATTGAGCCTAATAAGTAGCCAAAAGGTTGACCTTGATAGATCAATATGGCCTTTGTCAATCCCCTCCAAATTTGTTTTTTTATGTTGTAAGTATTGTACTGATATTGTATGGGTTTTTTTACGTAAAAATGTGGAAAATGAATTAAATTGATAAATTGAAAACTGAATGTTAACATATCTGATAATAAGTTACATGATTATAGCTGTATGAATTTATTGAGTAGAAAGGTTAACAGTCTAGTCATTATCCCAGTAGGATGGGCCTTTGTTTCAAGACTATATACTGTTCGTAAGGTTGCATTGTGGGTAAGAAACGTGGCCAGAACTGAGAAGTTGAGGACTTGAGATGGTGCTATACAATGCTGGTTTGAATAATGATTGGATTTAAATCAATATAAGACTTTGACCATGGATGCCCCCTTGCCTGGCCGCAATGAACATATCATTGGTCTTGGAGAATAATGTAGAATTGTGCCCTCTAAAAAAGACTGTGCCCTTGCCCCTCTCCCCAACAAAAAAGAAAGAATGATGATAGCGAGCCTTAGCCATTGCAACGGGGACGGATTCTACAACATAGTATAATTATTGAAAATGCCTATCAGATCACAGACAATTGGTAAACCGGGAGAGCTGATTGTCGGAGCTGAGAAAAATTTGCAAAAAATGGTTTGTGCAGAGTCGACACCGCTGTTTTGATTCACTACTTGAGACCATGATCGATTTTATTTATAAAAACAATAGTCACAATTTAATCACAAAACATGAGTGTCTCACATTAATTACATAAATTAACACTGACATCAATTATCCGGAATTATATCTGCCTTAGTAGAAATTGAGAAGGTTCATTTCCAGTTCTTACCGTGATTCTGCTCAACTGAGGAGCTGGAAGTTTGTCAATCGACTATGATAAAAAAAAAAAATGTACAGCGCCAAAGTTACGAAATCACCGCGAAACTACGCAGCACGTTAATCACACTCTGAGCTCGACCCCCAAAACGTACTCTGCGTTTAATACAAGAGAGTCAAACTTGAAGAGCAAGCAGACATGTGTAATTCAGACTCACATTCACCAACGTACTAAATCACAGATCATAAAAATCAACAATTTTCGTTTTAATTCACTGTCATTAATCATAATGAACAGTACAACAAAAATGAAAAAAAAAACCTAATCTGTTAAAAGGTGACATCACGCATCACCGGTTAAGGTGGCGGTTCAGAGAACACAATAGAATAGAGTTTAAACCAATAATTTCTTTTCATTGGGTTACAATACTTTTCTTTTGACATTTCTTTTGATTGTCCTTGCCTAGCTTATTGAAAATGGATTGTCAAAACTCTGTATGGTAATAGAGGGAACTGATTGCATCCAATCTTGAGGGGAAGGTTTGGGTTTGTAATGATCTTTAATGGGCCTCCTTAACCCTGCCCCACTCGTCATCTTCATCAGAGATGTGACATTCACGGTAACCACCTTGAATAGCTATCATCTATAGTGAATTAGGGCGATTCCATACGGGTCGTACGGGACATTTTGCACTTTGTCAACAATTTCCAGTCCCGTAGCTGATTGCTTGAGCAATAAAAATACATATTTTGGGGCAGTAACACAGTTATAGTGGGTATATAGTTATGTGAAAAACTGATGATCAACAAAAATGTTTGATTATGTTGTGTGTCGTACGGGACTCAGGAATGTCCCGTATGACACGCCACAATCTCACCTCTAATTCACCCATGAACAACATATTTTTGTTGGTTGCCATTTTTTTTTCAGATGTCTACCCAGTAATAAATTATCATTACAAAAAAAATTGACGTTCTTCATTTGTGTGGACAATAGGTTGAAAAATGTTGCGAAAATGGCTGATTTTTCTAGCATGGGGGAATCGCCCATTAACGAATTTCATTCATATATTGTTATAAATTAAGTTATATTAATCAAATAAAATATAAAACCAAAATCAACACCCATTATATACTTACTATTATTTCTCTGATTACTCTGGATTGTTGAGTATTCTCTTTATTGATGCCCTCTTCAATGTAGAATGGACTTTGATTATCGGAGAGGATGTCATAGCGATCGACTGGGTTACTAGACACAATACCAAGTAGAAATAAGAAAAGACTTATGTCCAATACCCTAGGCATACTTTTAGGGTTTGGTCGTCGTTTATCTTCAAGTATTTATGATGGTGGGAATTTAAAAAAATCAATACGTACAAAATTCTATAAGAGCGAGTTAAGCAACGGAAATGAAACAAGTGCTTTGAAAGTTTGTGATAGCTTCTGATTGCTTCTCAAGTCAATTTGAAATAAAAGATCTGGACAGTTGTATTTATATCCTGTATGATTCAACACTGGCTTTGAAACAAACCACTGGCGCTAACAATGTTTATTTATTGGGGGTTGTTTTAATCAATTAAATTTTAGAATTATAGGGTCATGAATTCAAGGTTGTGGTGAATCGGTAGCAAACACTGTGGTATACCGTACAAGGCGTAACCCTGATACCTTTGACACCGTTTCAAATTGATATTAGATCAACACTTTCAATTTATCAACATGTTTTGTACGATTATTTTACATGTTTTAATAAATCACTGATAAATTTATGGGGTGCAAAAAATTCTTATATTTGAACATATGTGGGTCAGCCTGAGGGACACTAGCGTACCTACGGGGGGCAGACTCCCCCCCCCCCCGACCGCTGACAAGTCACAACTGCTCCCTGATCCGCTCCTTTGAACTTGAAGACCTTTTTTTTGCTTGTCAATTTTATTTCTGGTACGAAATTCTTTAATTGTGGTTGAATTTAAGACCCTGTTTTTGCTTGTCAATTTTTTTGGCGGACGAATTTGCCCCCCTGTGGAAAGTCCTAGGTACGCCACTGGTCATGGATCAGATTAGTCAGTTAAAATTGATGATAAACCTCTTCATAAAAATGCTCCTCTGACCCAAACACCGGCAATAATTCTGTGTTAGCCAGTGTACATAGATGACCATAACATTATTTATTCCGGTGTAAGAATCAAAGTGTTAGTTAAGCACCAATATATTATTATGACAGCTTTAGTTGTTACTTTGACACTCTTTGGTGTTGTGTTCAACTCTGATTGCACCGGTTGCTATCCTCATTGGACACCAACTGGTTTCAGTTTTAACACCCCCAATGTTTTACATTGTATACCATGGAGATGAATGAAATATAGATTCAATAAATATTTAATGATTTAAGCAAGTGGTAAAAATTGTTTTTTATGTATAGAATCTATATGTTATGAATTTTAATCACAATTTCATGCACCGAAACGGGTTGTTTACTATGCTTTTATTCATCGCATACGGTGTGTATGAATAAAGGCTTCAATTGCAGTTATCAAAAAATGTTGAATATTACATCTTTAATTTACCAGTTTTTATTGATACCCTATATGTATTTCTAATCATTCGCTGACTCAGATGTTTGATGTTGAAGACATTAAATACTAACTACAGATTTGGATGTTGTTTGAAGGTTTGCATGGTGGCATGTACAATTGCTGATGTGGTTTACGGTACACCATGTGGAGTGTTATAGAAACAGTGGATAGAAGAAGAGAAGAAATGGATAGGCGAGAAAGTGGAGATTTGAGAGTAGAGTATTCTTTCTTGAAAAAATAGTCATGAAAAGGACTGTTGAGACTCGACGTTTCGGACAGGTTGACTGTCCGTCTTCAGGAGAAGTCAACCTGTCCGAATAGTCGAGTCTCTCTACTACTCATCATCTCTACTCGCCGACTCAAGCCAAGCATCTCCTCATCAGCTCTACTACTCAAGCTGTTCTCACTCAACATTCCTTCTGGTTTACAGTCCTTTTCAGGACTATTTTTTCAAGAAAGAATACTCTACTCTCAAATCTCCACTTTCTCGCCTATCCACTTCTTCTCTCCTTCTATCCACTGTTTCTATAACACTCCACATGGTGTACCGTAAACCACATCAGCAACTACAGATTTGTTTGATTTTTTGGTAAGAAGGGCTAAGATGAATATTAAGTGAATCCTCAGTAATTTATTTTCAATTAGCATGATTAATTTGAAGAGTTCTGTTGTATATGCTTATGGAAGTAAGGCTCTAAGTGTTGCTTTTCAATTTCATTTCACCCATTTTACCAAAACTTGACAAAAACTTCCAAAATACTTTATCTATAAAAAACTAGAGGGATATTTCACAATAATGGTTGTGAACACAAATCACTTTGTTGACCGGGCGCAGGAAAAAAGGACATTGGTTAAATCGCACCTGAACGAATTTTACAAACCATGTTTTGTGAACATACAAGAATATCTTTGATTTATCATGTTATCATGGTTTATCAAATATGTCACGTAACTTAAAAACGCTCGTGTGTAGGCATGTAATTTTGTAAAAGTTGAAAATTATACTCATCTATAAACTGGTAATTTGTATGCGTATTTTGTGGAGAGATCGCTCAGATTGACTACTGGAAGAGTCGTGGTCATGGTGGTACAGTACTCTCGCCTTGTAAACAGAGGGTCGTGTTTTCGAAACCCGCGCGGTCTACAGCGTCCTTTGGAAAGGCGTTAATCCACACATTGCCACTCTCGACCCAGGACTGTGCTTAATGAGTACGCGGTAGGATGTAAAAGTAATTGTAGCTTGTCCAGCTACTGTACTCCCCAGGGAGTGGAGGATGTGCACTGGTGAAATACCTAAATCAGTAGGACCTTATCATTAAGCTAAAAACTTAACTTCATGCCAATACTCACGTTGCTTTATTCGCCTTTTATTTATGGTGACCCATTTAGTTAGGACTTCATAACCTTCATGGAAAGCCACACACTTAATTACATATTTACTGTTATTATATTTCATACGTCATCACCATACGATACCGGATACGATAGTTAAATCATCCATGTGTGACATTCCCTTTAAAAGAATTTCAAAACAAACTCTTTCATAGTAAAGATTGACTATGGTTTACCAAATATTTCACGGAAATTATAAGTGGTCAGACGTTTGATATGCATGCGTGCGTACATGTGCGCAATTGAGAGTTTTTGCAGAAACAAGTCTTCAGAATCATCTTTAAACAAATAAGTTCATCTAATTATTTCCTGATTGTGCGGTCGCTGGAAGCGAGGATGCCCTTTCTACCGTGGACTATTAAAATACTAATGAAAGTTAACTGAAGGATCTTTGTATGACTAACCTAAGTTCAGAAAAACGAGAAGTATTAGTAGGGGTTTTTTAAAGCCATTTCATAGAGATGATAAATGTCAGTGATTTTGGAGGAAGACCTTGCCAATTGTCGGGTCTATCAGTGGTCTTTCAATTATTATCTCTTCTGTAGAATTGGGATCCTATGTAAGTTTGAAGGATTTAAGTAAATCAGTTACCTTCAAAAACTTACAGAATAACTAAATGGAATAAGGAAACTATTAAGAGTTTTATATCATTCCTATTATGCTTTGCCATATATCAGTTCGTTTACCTGCTAAAGTACTTAAAATTGATACAGGTCTATTTTGTACGTAGCCTTTAAAGTGCCATCGACTTGACGAATTTACGAGATACTTTATCTTGCCATGTCGACATAATAACCTTATTATGTCGCCTTTGCGAGATAAGTTATCTCGCCAAGTCGACTTATAAAAGGTTATGTCGCCTTTGCGAGATACGTTATCTTGCCAAGTTGACTTATAAAAAGTTATATGTCAACTTGACGAGATATTTGGACTCTCGCGGCCTCGCCGCCGGTCCTTGGACACTTCATATCTTGCCATGTCGAAATAATATGTTTTATAAGTCGACTTGGCAAGATACATATCTCGCTAAGTACCCTATAAAAATAAGCATAAATTGGTTACATGCTAATGAGAGTCGATGATATACTCACTATTTCTTTTGTTTTTATTTGAATGAAACAATACATCAGTTTTTACAGATATGAAAATATATAAGGACCCAGTTAAACTTGAGTGTACAATTACATTTCTTTAAAAATGGTAATTCCACATGTTCAGGGAGGGAGAAAACGTGTTTCACAGGAAAATAAGGAAAAAAATCAGAATATCTTGTATTTCCTATAATAAAAAAAATTGAGATATAGCAATTTAGTGACGTCATTGGTAAAATTTTCAGTTTTGTGTTTGTTAGTCTATTTATTTTTAATCAGATCATGTTTTATCCAATATTGTGGAAATGAAAAGAGCTCGGATTGCAGACACGCGTGTGGGCATGTGCACCATTTAGATTTAAACAAATAATTTGTCTGTTTTTATTTTTTTACTGATGGCGGGGTCGCTGAAAGCGGGGGGGGGTCGGTTTCGCCCCCACCAATTTCCCAGTGCCAAATGCCTTTTTTCTACCATAAAGGTCAAATCCATCCCAGAACAAATATTAATTTGAATCAATAGAGCAAAAACAAACAAGAATAACGGTAAAACTTTCATCAAAATCGGATTTGAAATAAGAAATATATGACTTTTTAACGTTTTGCTTAATTTTCACCCCAAAAAAAGAAATCTGCACAACTCAATGATATGCAAATGAGAGTGTCAATTATGTCCAGACTGATGGTAATTCCACATGTTCATACGTGTTCAGGAAGGAAAGAAACTTTGTTTCACAGGAGAATGAAGAGAAAATTAGAATATTTTATATTTCATTTAAAGGTCAAGTCCACCTCAGAAATATGTTGATTTCAATCAATAGAGAAAAATCAGACAAGAACAATGCTGAAAATTTCATCAAAATCGGATGTGAAATAAGAAAGTTATGACATTTCAAAGTTTCGCTTATTTTTAACAAAATAATTACTAGTATATGAATGAGCCAGTTACATCCTCACTATTTCTTTTGTTTTTTATTGTTTGAATCATACGACATTTCAATTTTTGCGAATTTGACGATTAAGACCTCCTTGCCTGAAACACAAAATGTTAAAATAATGGAATTCCACGTGTTCAGGGAGGAATGAAACTTCATTTCAAATGACAATGGCGAGAAAATCAAAATATTCCATATTTCATATAATAAAATACAAAAGAAATAGTGAGTGAGTGATGTCATCAGTTCCCTTCATTTGCATACCGACCGAGATGTGCATATAACTATTTTGTTAAATAAAGCGAAACTTTAAAATGCCATAACTCTCTTATTTTACATCCGATTTTGATGAAATTTTCAGTGTTATGCTTGTTGAAATCTCTTTTTATTCAAATGAACTTTTAGTTGGGGTGGACTTGTCCTTTAAACAACTATATTACAAGATCTAAAGACTATGTTGACCAAGGGCACGCTGCCCGGGGTAAGCCCGCTCGCTAGTCATTAAGACCGATAATCATAAAGTGTAGTTGAGTACTATGCCCGAAGGTTCGCTAATCATAAAAGGGAAAAGGGTATCTCATCATAAAGTCATTCGGACCATAAGTCATAAGGACCAATGTTCATAACGCAAGAAAGTGGTCATCATCTATGATCAGCCATATGGGTCACTGATCATAATGATTTCTAGTCATAATCAACAAGAAAGGTCGGTATTTATAATACTATATAAATGAAGGTCACTAGTCATAAAGAATGAAAATGGTTCATTAAGCATGTTAAGCGTAACGTTGCTAGTCATAATAGTAGAACTGTCCGCTAGTCAGTAGAAGAGGTTCGCTATTCATAATAGTAATTTAAGTTTGAACTCCGAAATACCTAAAGTTGCATAATTATGATCACCTGAACCTTGTTTAGCCAAACCTAAATGATGTTTGATTCAACATTTCGATATAATGATATACAAGAGATGATTCGGTGTTTCCTGTTTAAAATATAACCAGAGTTGAATCCAAACTAGGACACCATCCTTTGTGCTGCACCTTCGTTGAATAATCATAATGACGTCATCGTTTTTCCATAAAATGACCAGAAATTTGGAAATAAACAATGGATATTTGTTTTGCTTCTTTGATTAAAAGGAATATACAGAAAAGCAAATATTGAAGGAAGGATTATTATCTATCTCTGCTTCTTCATGGAACGGCAGTGACTTGGAAAATACAGTAAAATAAGGGAAAATTTCCAAAATAGCAAACTTTTACGAACATGATCAGATAGAGATTTTTAAACAATCCCTATAAGGGCATATTCTCATTAAAATATAACCATATACATGTAAATATACATGGAGGTATTTTGTTGAACTGTCTTCATAAGAAGTTACTCTGATTAGGGAATCAGTCACAAAGTAAGTGGCATTGGAATAAGAATTTCAATTAATGGTCAGATATCGCTGTCTAAGAATGAAACTTTTAGAACAAGAAAGCTTGTGTGAAAACAGAAAAATCAAAGAAACAGATCAACGAAAGTTTGATAAAATCGCACAAATAATGAGAAAGTTATGAGTATTTAAATATTTAAATTATTTAAATATCACTATGCTATGGAGATCCTCCCATTGACAATGCGATAAGATGTGTGATGTCACTTGCGAACAACTCTCCCCTTTACTTTTAAATATTTCAGTTAAAAATGCCTCTCTTATTACACCTATCAGTATAGATCATTGTGTTCTTGCTATAGAAGGGCATGTAATACAGATTTTTTAAAGAATACATCATGGATAAAGAGTTTGTATCACCATAAGAAAAAAAGAGACATTTTTGGGGTATTTTATAGTCCATCATATATATAGGGAAAGTTGTTCACATTTGACATCACACATCCTTGTCGCATTGCCAATAGGAGGATCTCCATAGCATTACTGATTGCAATATTCAAATGTTCATAACTTTCTCATCATTTGTCCGATTTTTCTCAAACTTTCTTTGTTCTTATATTCTTTCATTTTTCTGTTTCGACATAAGCCTACTTGTTCCAAGGTTTATCAATTCTATATGTGCACACGTTGTTTTCTCAACTATAGA
The DNA here is from genome assembly GCF_018143015.1 of Lytechinus variegatus. NCBI lineage: Eukaryota > Metazoa > Echinodermata > Echinoidea > Temnopleuroida > Toxopneustidae > Lytechinus > Lytechinus variegatus. The sequence continues at coordinate 23,009,903 of NC_054758.1, forward strand.
GATTTTCCTTTTTTAATTTGATGCTAGTCGGTTTCATAAATGTCAATTGACAGGCTGTTTCATAGGTGTTGGTCATTGGGGGCAAGGATGATCGCCCCCAATGAAAATAACAAAAAAAATCACAATATGCAAAGCAAAGATGCATATTTGAAAAGCATTGGAAAGCAGTATTAAACAATAATACATAATTTGTGCGCCGAAAATTGACCCTTTTTTCTAATCGTATTTTTATGCCAAAGCCTTACTCCATTCTGAAAATGATATAATTGACCAGATAAACTGGCATCGGACAAATAAATCACTGAAATTTTCACCAAAAAAGGGACAAAGTATACGTTGTTATATTGTTCCGTTTAAATTTGTTTGTGAATATGAAATGAATATGCTGACGTCATATCCCAACGTTTTTTTTTTTGGGGGGATCAAACATATTTTATCCTCCTCTGATGCATGGTTGAATTATGGATATGTTAACCTATTACCAAATATGGAATATTATTTGGAACATGATGTCACTTTTGGGATTGTATTTCCCACATAATATTTACTACAAGCGTCACAGCCAAAAGGTGATGAACAGAGATTCGAAATTGTTGATATACTGACATGAAAGAGAAACGTTACTGTTTGCAAGAATTAATGAATAATGTATGCGGATTTTGCTCATCAGAATGCGCTTTCCGCTCTCATTAATTCTTTATTTATAATGCTCCTCGTTCATAATAACAAAAAGGTGGCACGCTAAAAATGTCCTATTTTGATGCCTGAATATATTAAAAAAGATGGCGCATGTATTAAAAAAAAAGATTTTGACCTAAAAACGGGACATTCTATGCACTTTTTGCAATAATTAAATAAAAATGAAGGTATCATGCTTTATATAACCAAGAGCAAGGTGAAATGTTTTGATATTTCGACTAAAAACTTGACTACGTTTCATACATTGGTATTTGTTTTTAGATACAAAAATTATTTTGTTCTTTATTAAAATCCTGCTTAGAATGTTCTATTGTCAGGTAGAAATATCAAAATTTCCAGATGTTGCTTCGCGGTCGCATCAGTTGTGTGCAATATTAAGAAGATACAAAAACTCCTAAACAAGTATGCTCGTTTGATTTTTATTGCTGATTTTTCAATACCTTCCAATGTTCTTCGCACCCAATTAATCTGGAAAACCATTGTACAAAAAAACAGTATCAGACCTAACTCATCATGATTTAGTTCCAATATATTTAAAGGAAATTATTGTTTATCGTGATATTAACTTTCAAATTCGATATTCACATTCTTCCCCATTAAAAATCAAAACTCCTGGAACAGAGTATTGCAAGAAATCTTTTCATTTTTATGGTTCAAATCTATGGAACAGTTTACCCCAGAATATGCAAACTATAACATCTTTTCCCATATTTAAGAAACAATCTAAAATTTTAACTCTTTACTCCGAATTCTAAAAAGCAGTATTAACTTTGATTTAATTTAAATATTATAGTTGTGTTATTTTAGTTTTAATTTAAACTTTATTGAAATACTCTGCTTGTTTATGATTTTAGTTGGTTTTTTTTTTATTCAAAGGGATTTTACTTGAGAAAATATTTGTAGTTAAGTATATAGTCTTAATTTTTTGTGTGTAAATTGTTATTTGTATGTCTTTGGTTTTTTTATTGTGCAGGGCCCCTTGGTAGAGCAGTTTTGTAACTAAAAGGGCTACCCTGCTGAAATAAAAAGGAAATAATAATAAATAATCAGTTGATTTGTGAGATATGAATCATCGCTGTAATAGTATCGGAAAATTCTTGATGAATCGGAAAGTGCCCCTATCACTCATCTTGTACATCTGCTGCATCTCATCACTACAAAATGCTATATTACTACTTCACAATGACAACGGAAGGAAATCAAACTTAGGGGGAGGAAAAAAATATTTTCATCCACTTATTTATTCTTACAAATTAGATAAAATACCTCACAAGGCCTAAATTTCATGAAATGCGAGCGCTTAGCGTGAGCTCATTTTTTATTATTTAATGTATTCACACCTGAAAATGCTACATTCTGAGCAGGTTTGTTATCATGAACAAGATGTATATATAACGTAGCAGTTAATGCGTGAGCTGATATCCTTTTTTATAATACCGACCTGTAAAAAAATGGGACTTCGTGCAGTGAATAATAACGAGAATATAATATATGTCACCAAATAAATGTTGCGAGCGCGAACACCAAACTGTAAGTTTTTTTGTTATCCGACCTGAATAGAAAACATCTTTTGAAATATTCGACCTTAAAAATAAGTGAAATTAATAACACGTTTTTTGATAAAGTACAAAGTACAGGAGCAAAGCTCGAGCTGAGATTTTTTATTAAGATTTAAAATTGGGACATTCCAATCACTTTTCATTTGAAAAGGATGGGTATTTTTATAAAACAATTATCGCGGGCACGAAGTGAGAGCTGTTTTGTTTTATTCTTTGTGGGAAATTGAGACCCGAAACGACACATTCTATACAATTTTTGTAATCATGAAAAGGATGGTTTCTTCCTAAATAAATGATGCGAGCGCGAAGCGCGATCTGACTTCTTTCACATTATATTTTAATCTGAAACACGTTTTTTAATAAAGAGCAAGCTAATCTTAATGAGAACTAATACGAGTGCGAGCTGATCTTTCTGATAAACTGGCAAGAAAGGGATCCTTTTATTCATTTTTTTTAACTTGGGACACGTTTAAATGATGCGAGCTGATTTCTGGGGCGATTTATATCTATAAAAAAAGTATACGGGCCTAGTTCATGAAACTTAGACATAATAGATATAATAATAATAATAATAATAAGACATTTATAATGCGCAAACATATCCACCCTATTAGGGGTGCTTGCAAGGCGCTTACAATAAACTTAACTCACTACTGGTAAAACTTACAATTTGGCCATTAGATAAGTTTTTAAACTGGCCTTGAAATGTTCTACTGATCTACAGTCTTTTAGTTTAGTTGGCAGATTGTTCCATAGACGGGGAACTGTTGATGCAAATGCACGATCTCCCCAGGACCGTCTGGTTTTTGGAATAGAGAGATCGAGAGAAGAAGTCTTAGAAGAGTGAAGACCAGAGGAACTAGGTTTGCGAAAATCAAGAAGATATCTTTGTAAGCAGGCATATGAAGCATATTTAACAAGCAATTAACCGAAATAATGTAAAGCGCGAGCTGAAAATAATGGATGTACTGACTTTTAAAAATTAAGACGTAAAGGACTGTTATCTGACTAGACAAATCTGTCTATATCAAATAATGCGAGCGCATAGCGTGAGCTGAAATAGGCCTATTTGTGTATTCAGCTCTCTTTTTTGTAAGCATGAAGAGAGAAATGAAAACTCGAATTTGCCCTTTATTTACTTTAAAACGAGATATTTAATGCCAATATTATCTTCTTGAGCTGATAAGCTTTAATACTCAAAATGCAATGTGAGCTCGCAAGCGAGATTTTGAAATAGTAACCTGATTTTAGTCTCGCCTGCATAGCAGAGCGAGAAAATAGACACCGCTTTCCCGACGGCGACGTCGGCGGCGTCGTCAAAATTGAATTTTAACCGAAGGTTTTTGAAATGTCATCATAAATTAGAAAGTATATGAGCCTAGTTCATTAAACTTAGACATAATAGATATCAAGTATCATTGAACATCCTGCCAGAGTATGTCACATGACCAAGGTCAAAGGTCATTTAGCCTTAGGGTCAATGAGCTTAGAACAATGTCATGTTGGGGGAATCAACATCAAAATCTCAACCAAAACTCAAAGGTTAAGTTTTTGAAATGTCATCATAACTTAGAAAGTATAGGCCTAGTTCATGAAACTTGAATATTTGGCAGGCGAGTAGAGTGTGCATGACTACTAGTTTGTAGTTCATTGTCGAAAGAGGGAGACGTTGCACTAAAGCTGGTTATCAAGGGTCAGAAATGGCGACCCCTTTACGGTAATCCGCCACCGAAAGCCTCCTGAAATATCGTGTTTTCCAGGAAGTAAGTAGAGTTTCCTAAATTATTAATGCGCTATTCACATGTAATAATCATCTTTGTTTCACTTGAATATAATATGATGCGTAAGAAATGTTTGATCTAAGTTAGAATGGAAAATTACTCTGATCATCATTTTTTTCGCGTGTTTTTAAATGGATGACTGATTTGTGTGGTCCCATATATTGTAAATTATTGAAGTAGATCTCGTATTAATTCTGACAGACGCCCACGAAAGACGAGTCGGACAACTTTTCATCTTTTAATTTTCTGTAGGCTAGATGATACTGCACTTTGTTATGTTTGGAAAGGTATTCTGCAGTTAAAGCTGATAGCCTATATACTGTTTATGTTAGACTAGACTCGAGGACTTGGTGATGGTAACTTTTTATGTGATTTTGATTAATTGTCACACGTCAATCAATGATCACAACAGAGCCCACTCACACTTATCACAACGAACAATTGTCCATAGACTGTGTACAACGGATAGAACGTCTCCGCACAGCGATTCGAAGACCGCTGATGGTCAATCGCGCAGATCACGTCATGACCACGTGGTCCCAAAAATAATTCCTTCGGACTGCGTGCGGAAGTATCGATAGCGATAACGATATCCAGTCACGTTGTGTACGCCGTAAATAGTTTTGGTTCGTGATCGGATCGCTCCGGTATCAATCGAAAATTATCGAAACTCTGCAATTTCATGCATATTCATGTGACGCTCCGAAACCCGGAAGCCAATTGACTTTGTGCACGTTGCGATAGACTCTACAAATTCCAACGAACACGATGGCATATAGACGCTAATTCGTAAGATTTTGACGGAAAAGCAAGAAGTAATCGAAATTTGCTTACCTGTGCAGTATCGGTGAGAAAATAGATCCTCCGAGAATACCTTTCATAATTCATATAAAATACGGGAAAGTGAAATTCTAGGTCGATTTTGGTACGAGGTGATAGAGAATTGCACACTTGTTTTGGTGGAATTCTGTGTGGGGAAATAAAAGGCTTGCACTGCGCATGCTTACTATATTTTCATTCATAAATTGGTTCTCGGCAGGGGCTGGATGACGTCATGTAATAAGCAAAAAAGTACACGACCGCTACGTTCACGCTCCGCTATCCGTTGTACACAATTGTTCGTTGTGCGTATTGCGATTGTTATATGCTATACTAACCTCGCACTACGAACGTGTTTATGTAATAGATTGTAGAGTTGTCCGCAATGTTGTTAATCGATTAAAAACTCAGATCAAATATCGGATTGGCAGTTAAAGGGGAAGTTCAGCCTGACAAAAAGTTAATTGTAAAAATAGCAGAAAAATTAATGAAAAATATTGCCGAAGGTTTGAAAAAAATTCATCAAATAATTAAAAAGTTATTAGAATTTCAATTATTTGATTTGTGACGTCATATGCGAGCAGCATTCCTACATAGCGAATGGTAAAAAATCAATGAAATGTCATTTTCTCAGAAAAATGAAAATGGTTTTCACTGTAACTTTTGTATATCAATATACAAATCGTTTCACACCCGATCATGAAAAGAAAACAAAATTAAGTCATCAGGAACCATACAAAATTTGAAATTTATGCATTTTATATTACATAACACATGGGACAGCTGCTCGTTTATGACGTCACAAATCCAAAACTTTGAACTCTAATAACTTTCTTACTCTTTAACGGATTTTCCTCAAACCTTCACCAATATTTTTTACTATTTTTTCTGCTATTTTTACAAGAAAGTTTTCTTCAGGGTGAACTTCCCCTTTAAGCTTCTAAAATCGAAAAATGAATCTGCGATGATTTAAAAACAAAGGAAAATTTTTGGGGGGCGGTCGCGCGCATCTTCCTGACAAAGTCACAAAGACGAATGCAGTGGAACGGAAGTCTCCAACATTCGCAATCGTTTGGAACATGTTTTAAAAGGGTTTTGAGGTGTTACAGAAAGATAAGCAAATGACGCATCTTCTGAGCAAACTCGCAAAGGCAAAAAATTGAAAGTAAGTCTCATAGATCACAGTTAAATTGACGTTCGGCGGTACATCTTTTATAAGTATTTTTAGCCAGGTGCTAGTGATTTAGAATTACTGGAATGATCTTGGACGATGCATCATCTTAAAGTTGCAAGTGCAATTAAATTGTAGTAGAAGTCACAAGCACGTGAGATGATTCGGAACATGATATTAAAATGGCTTTTTTAGGAGCTATCATTTCCAAATCAATTTATTACTATCTTGAGAAATGAAATTCTGATATCCAAGAAGAAATATAAGAAGCATCTCCCGACGAAGTTGCATAGATTAATGAATTGAGGTTGAAGAGAAGATGGTTATGATCATAAACAATGTAAGAGAGTAGCGCAGTGATCTCCGTCAGAAATACGAACTTTTAAAGTTCACAGCAGCGTCCGCTATCAGCAATAGATTGAATATTTTTTTATTTATTTACCACTTTTGGGATGGAACACCCTATCAGCAAATGCTTTGTAAGGGTCCATGATGAAAAAGAAGATGTATATCATCATAAACAATGTAAGAGATTAGCGCAGTGATCTCTGTCAGTAATACTTGTAACCTTTACAAGTTCATGGCAGTGTCTGCTATCACCACGAGGTTGAAGAGAAGATGTCTATCTCTCTCTCTCTCCTCATCCCTTCGGTTGGTTCGGAGATCGTCGGGTCCAACCCGCATGTGACGTATATGTATCTTGACGACTGAATGATAGTGACTCATCATGCCAGGAGAGCACTGGAACAGCTATTATGGATTTTTGTGATATATATCAAAGTCGCTTTTAATAGCTTGGCCTTGATATCCAGGGGGAGCTTTGAGTCAAAGGCAATAAGAACATCTTTGGTGAAATTGAAATTGTAGTTTACAGCTGGTTTGTCAGAAAAATGCTCCAGATACCATCGATGATCCTGTAATATCTCCTTGATTTTGAGTATGAAATCATCTCTAATATGCTTTAGAAAGATGCAAGATGCTATGAAATGCTCGGTTGTCTCATCTTCAAGCTTACAAAGAGGACAGAGGGTATTTGTGCTCTTTCCGATCTTACATCTTCTAGCCTGTCCTAGATATGTCCCAGAAAGAAGTTGTGCTCTATATATTAACGCTTGCCTCAAGCCATCCTGGACAGGACCGGGAGGATAGAGTACCTCTACACTGATTTCTGATTTTCCCATCCAGAACTTCAGGGAGGATTTCTGGGATATACTTCCGACCACTTGCTCTCTCACAGCTGCATGAACTTTACTTTTGACCACCTGCTTCCATTGCTGGTATGAAGGAGTCGATTCAAGAAGTGAGTTCAAGTCAGGCAGTTGGTATTTAAGTAGTAAATCCTTCAAAGCTCTTATAGAAGGAGTGAGGAGGGCAAAGGCATGAAGAAAGGTCTTGAGTTCAAAACGTCCAGGGCTCAGGTTGATTACATGTCCTAGTAGAAGGAGTCTGTTTAACTCTATTTGACGAGAAATAGGGATGAGGCCAGTCAACAAGAAAACTATCTCATCTGGTGCAGTCAATGGGACACCGATGATTCTCTTAAATAGATGAGACTGACATTTATCTATCATCATCTATCATCATAAATGATGTAAGAGAGTAGCGCAGTGATTTCCGTCAGTAGTACATGTACGACCTTTAAAGTTCATGGCGGCGTCTGCTGTCACTACGAGGTTGAAGAGAAGCTCTACCAGTTAACATCGTTAGAGATAATACTGCGTCTTTCTCCCTGATTAATGCGACCTCTGAATAGCTAGCAGCTCAAAACAATTTTGAAACATGTTCCGAACAATCACTCCAATTTTTTAAATTCGATTTTCTCCTTCAAGGGGCATGATAGAAGATCGGAAAGGTGATCGCCGAATGTGGTAAAATGGGATAAAATTGGGAGCCGATTTTAAAAGTAGTTACAGCCTTAGTTGTCCGTTAACGTTAACATTGCTTCATAACAGGAACAACGTTAGCCAAAACTCATTCCACTACTCACCATGCACCTTGGCTTTTTCTGGTGAAAAGCGTTCCATTTTCAATTCTGAAAATATTTTTTTATATAAACAGCACATAAAAAAGAGCAAAACTGCTAACCTCAGCCTGGAAAGAGGCTTGGCATGTCTCTTTTTCTTGTAGTGTCTTTGATATGAAGATAAATCGCGCGCCCTCTTTAGCTTATTAGACAAAATATTTGGGAAATAGAAGCAAGCTCCGAATTTTGTCGACGAGAAGAAAAATCAACGCTTAAATAATGCTATTTGAGGGACACTCATCATATTAGGGGGAATTGACTTCACATCATTCAGTAAGTTTCGTAGAAGGACTTGAATCTATAAATCCTCTTCTGAAATTTGCGGGAGTTTCTTGCAATTTTGCAAGCGTCGTGCCTTCAATCTTCCTGTACACGGCGGCAGTAATGCACCCATGGGTGCCTAACTTAATGCTAGTTAGACACACAGTAAACTGAACTCCCTTCATATCTAACATTTTAACCATCCAACAAATTCTAAACTAAAATTTTATTAAATTTTAAGGTTTGACCATTTCACAAAAAAAGAGAGGTTTCTTACCAAATACCAGACTGATCTTGTGTATCCATTCGTAAACACTGCAAATACAATAGGCTTGACCCTTGAACGTTATGATGTAGCTTTGATGAGTGATGTTACGAAATGCCATTTTGATGAACAATTTACAGATAAAAATGATTAAATCTAACGAATGATAAAATTCAAATTTTAATTGTAAATAATATAACATTGCATTTAATTTGTGTTAAATACAAACATTTAACATTTGTTAACAATATTGGAAAACTAGGCACCTATTTTCTGCTGGGCCAAATTTTCTCAAGTTCTGAGTTGGCTGGCATGATTGCTGTCTCACAGTCAGAGCAGCAAGCTGAGACCATAACACATGCAATTCCCACTAGTTCACTGCAACCACCCTGCCTGTGGGGAATCTAATGTAGATCTATATGGTATGCCAAATGCATTACATAGGACACACTTAAAAAAATCATTAAAATATCACTTTTGTAACCAAAAATATTCATTTCCATACAGTTGCAATTTATTTTTCATTAATGATGTGGGGATAATTTTTTTATTCACCAGAGTGCTCAAAAACTTGAATTTTGAGCATATTTTTTGTATGCCCTCTATTGGTGGAAAGTAAATTGTTAAGAAAAGTTTTATTTTTCAATCTCTATTTTTAATTTAGAAAAAATAATTAAAAGAGTATGATGAATAGCTGTAATGGAAACTGACAGTGTCAAAAAATCAAGCATTTGTCCCCAATAACAAGAGAAAATAAGCCAAACATTGCCAACCTTATTTCACCACACAGGGAGTAGTAACGGAGAATAAGGTTAAATATAGCCTTGTTCATTGATTGAGTGGCAATTCCCACATATATCTAACCTTCAAAGAATATCATAAAACAATTTTGTTGATCTATAAACTCTGAAAATAAAGTCTGGTCTTCCATTTGGTCTGGGAAGATAGGGTCATAAAAGGAACAAGATCCATACCCAGGCAGCCTCTCTCACCAGGGTATTCATGTATAACCTGACCATATGTTCTTCCTATTGACTTTATTGTATGTAGCTATGTATTTCAAATGGCAGTTAAATAAGTGGGAAGAATGGGCTGGACAATGAAAATGTGTTGAATTTCATTTGAATGTGTGTTTTATTTGCCAGTTGATTGGATTCAATCATGGCGAGCAAACGTCGGCTTGAAATGACTCCTGCTAGATGTGATCAGGATCCAGATTATGAAGTCATCACCACGCCAACCGTTGCTAAGAGACAACGAGTTCAAGAAGAAGATGGTAAGAAAGCAGCTTGGTGTCTTTTCTTTGGCTATTGCTTTATTTTTTTTCCACATGAATGAAACAAATCGATTGATTGCCCATTGACTGCATTGAACAGATAGCAAAGCTGCATGAATCTTACAACATTAATTTGGAGACCGCTAATTGGTTCACCGCACAGATCACATGATCACCAAAAGCTGCATACCAACTATTGGACAAATGCATCAATATCAATAACAATATCTGCCTTTTCTACACACAGCTTTGTCTTGTCTCATGATTAGATCACTCAAGTGTCAACCCAAAATTATCATGATTCAAAAATTTCATGTCATGTGACGCTCCAGAACCCCATGCTCAGTTGACATTGTACACATTCCAATAGATTCTATAAATACCAACAAACACAGTGCGACACTGATGCTATATCTTATATGATTTACAACAGAAAAACAAAGTAAATGAAATACCTGTGTGATATCAGTAAGAAAATTAATCATCCCAAAAGTATCCCTCATAATTTATCAAAATGTACTTTTAAAGTAACATTCTATGTTGCTGGACACAGAGAGGCTTTGCACTGTACATGCTTTCTATATTTTGATTCATAAATTGGTTTGTATTTATCGCAGGATGACTTCATGTGTATGTCAATCACTGCAGCATACATGTAGGTGCTCTTGTAAAGCTAGTCCTACTATACAACGGCACCCCCACACATAAGAGGTGCCTCTACTCATAATATGATACAGCACCATCTTTCTATTCCCAAGTGCACTATACAGTGCGTATCAAAAAAAAGTTTACACTTTGAAAAAGTCCTGGGAATTAAAAAATACACAACACGTGGGTAATTTTTTCACATATAATCTTCAGTTGGGTCTCATCTATCCAATGAAAGTAAAAGTTTTGTCAGAATGTTACACTTGAGTGAGCACTGTCCATTTCTGTAAAGCTCGCAGAAATCTGTTTGCGCAGAAATGCTCGTTTTCATGCTGTGTCAAGTCGAAAGGACGAAATCAAACTGACACTACGAAAGATTTATCATACATTTTCCTTGCACTTTTAGGCAATTGGAATAAAACGGATACATTCAAGCATTTTGTGACAATTTTGCCACCCAAATTGAAATTTCAACACTCAATGAGCACAACCTTTACCCTACTTGTGCCAGCTGGATCTGAGGACATAACTGAATCCGAACAAAAGTTTACATCAAACATCTCCAGCTTTTTTTCACTAAGTTTTTGTCATTAAAAGTTGGTTTACATTTCATTTTTCATTTAATACTTGTTTATCCACACTTTTCCCAAGCTAAGCAATGATTAACAAAATGAAAATCAAGCTTAAGCCATTCCATGTAAATCACAGCTCAGTGTAAAGCAAATATCGTCACGATGGCCTCGGTGTGTTGGGGAGTGGGGTGGGGCAAAATGCACTCTTCGAAGTGTTTTGGGCAAGGAAACAAGTCAAACAATGTAGAAGATATCTTAAAATCAATTTTACTAGCTAAATTCCAAGTGTTCTTCATGATTAAGGGCTACTTTTATTCGCATAACTATTTCAAATTTCTGCGCAAATCATTTTTCACTAACTTTTCAAAAGTGAGTGGTGCTCACTCAAGCGGAAATATTTTTCGACAGTTATATCGTCATTTGCTTTAATGGACCTGTACCAATGTTAAAATGTGGAACAATCTTCAGGATATTACAAATGTATAATTTTACAGGATTTTTTCAAAGTGTAAACTTTTTTTTGATACGCACTGTATTACCCTGGATATAGCTCAGATGTTGCTCTCTTTATAGACAAGGAGAAAGAGATCTTCACGTTTTTAAAAATAAATGTGCAAAATGAGTAACCATAATACAAATTTGCAAACTACATGTATTAATACACTACTGTTTGTCATGTTGTATCTTTTCAGTTAAAGACCAGACGGTGCATCGAATGCAAGTTGTTATTAAGAAGCAATTTAATCTGGCTCTTATAGACAAGGAGAAAGAGATAGAGCTTGTAGATGAGGTCAGTATCAGAAAAGAAAAGTGACAGATCTAGCAGAGCTGCCAAGTAGTACTGATTTTCAGTATTTAGTACTGAAAAATGAGAATACTGATAGTTTCAGCTGTACATGTGGTCCTATGGTATTCTTTGAAAATGCTGATTTCTTCACCGAAATACTGACTTTCAGCTTTAAAAATACTGAATTGTTTTTCTGGTTGGCAGCTCTGGATCTAGCAGGATTAGACACATTATTTTGTGTCAAACAATATGGCATACTGATACTTTCATTTGGTTTTATCATTAACCCTAACTAGGCCGGGCTTTTTTGGTTGTTCTGTGGCCAGGGGGGTTGATTCAAGCCCCCCCCCTGAGATCTCGGTTGCCGATCGCGCGAGCGCCGCAAAAATTTGCACGCTGGTAGTGTGCGATGTAATCTACAAGGCTGTAAGGTAAAATTTTCCAAAATAATGAGATTTTATTTTATATTAATTAATCATGCTGATTTATGCATAAATCATACTTTTTGCTCTAATTAACTAAATAAAGCTCCTAGAATGCTAATTTTTTGGTAAAAATATTCTTAGTAGCATTCTTAACAATCGCAATTGAAAAAAAACTTTGGTTTGGAAATCAATTTCTTATGTATTTTATTGTTTTATGAATTTCTTATAATGTATTTCTTTGTTTTCCAACCTTTTGCTTGTCTTTGTTTTTTCACTAGATTTATTGCACAACCTTTTTGAAGCATGATTATGCTAAAATCAATTGATTTCAGCTGTTTAAAGTATAAATAATCATATCTTCATGATTAAAATGAGAAAACTCAATTTGCATTGACTTTAAAGTACATAAAATCACGTTTTGGAACAATTTGTGGTCTGACATGCATTTACGAAATGTTGCGTAATTTCGGAACCGCGTACCCGGGCATCACAAATTCTCAAAAGATGCGTGAGACTTGAAAGTATAAACTCTTTGAGTGGCGTGGTAAAATAATTCGCATGGCGGAATGATCGCATAAAATGTTGAGGGGGGTTGATTCAACCCCTCCCCCCCCCCCCCCCCCTGGTCAGTTTAGGGTTAAAAGTAAGAAAATGTTTGATGATTTGGAAGTAGAGAGAATGGTTATATCTCCTATGTGCCACAACACTGGAAACATGATATAACTCCTCATCATCATCTTGTAAGAATAATAATAATGATAATAACCAAATAAATTATATTGTGCACATATCCACTCAAAGAAATGCTAAAGGTGCCTAACAATTTGATATAACAACATAATAGATAATAAATTCAACATAGTGTTCAGTATATCATACATTTTATAAAGATTACACTCTAAATCATAAGAAGAGGGGGTTTATTATTAATGAACATTATGAGATATAAGATAGGTTTTCAAGTTTGTTTGGAATGACTGAAGAGAAGATGAGATTTGAACTATGTGGGGAAATGAAAGGGAGAGATTATCACAGTACCTCTATAGAGAATGTAGTGACAACTCATAAATCTGAATGGCAATTTTTTTCCTCTATTTAAATTTGTCTATTATACTGTAAGCAAGAAGCAGGGATAGATTTTGAGCATCTGAAAGGGATTATCCATGATGCTACACGTAGATCAAAGGTTCATTCTCATTCTAATTTGATAGCTCTTGGAAAATTTTTGAAGGATGATGAGCTCAGTAAATATTCAGCCAATGTACCACTTGTGTTTTCAAAATAATAGCCATTATAATACAGCATTATAACATTGTGATTTGGATTATAATCAAACGAAACACATGACTAGGAAGATTTGCTAATGACTGATACTAATGGCTAGTTATATTGACTGGTCATGGTTTTCAGATGAGGACGGTTTATCATAACAGCTATCCAAGATAATATACATCATTTTGCTTGGGTATTATTAGAAAAAGTACACACTTTTGTTACATTATAAATGGTCCAAATGCTCTTGACTATTCATTGGGTGTGTTAGAACTAACATATTCGGTGATGTGCAATATTATCTGATTATCATCACAGAGACTTCAGAAGGCTCGTGTCCAACTTGACAAGCTCAGAGCATGCATTGTGGCAAGGTATTATGGGAAGGCCGGCCTATCATCTTCAGCGGGCGAGGTATGATGATGTTAAATCACTTTGATTCAAGAAATGAAATCAGTGCCGTGCTCATGTTAATAATTAAAAAGAATTCAAACAGAAGTTCTTGGCAATATAGGGCAGGTATTCAAATCAATATTGACTTTTAGTCAGTCGATTAAGTCATTGAATATATAACTTTGGTGTAATATTCAACATTATATAAGTTTTTGTATAATAGTCGTAAGCTGTGCGGATTTCACTGTAGCACTTTCTGTGCTACATATATAGTGAACATAATTTGATAATGATACTGATTTCACAATGCTTCCCAGTAATATTTAAATTCAATTCGGATTACCTTATAAGGTTGAAATTGTAAGAATTGCATTGAATGCAGCTTTCATTTGTTGGTAATGGATCGTGTTATATGTGGTATTAGTCTAAATGCTTTATCACCAGTACTGATTGATAAAACCCGTCTGTGCTGTGAATAATACATTGTGTTAGCATATGAGTGACAAGACACTCATCACCTCGGTAACCGATTACCACTGGTCATTGATAAAGCTATAAATCACTAGTGGTAGTATTGTCAAAATAACCTTAATAAGCCATTCTACATGATTTTAGATTTCTGAATTGATAAACTGAGGATTTATTGCATTGAACTGGAATATACCTTTGCCAAGCAAAGTATGTATTGAACCTTACCGCATGGATAATAATGAATATCAGCACATTAAAAATAATTAAATTATTATTCTTTGTAGAAGAGTAAGCAGAAGTTGGACCTGAGTCATCCTGCTATTCAACGTGCCCTTGGTGCCCCTTTACAATCTTCCAGTCCACCTCCTATTATACCATTAAATGAAGGAGACACCACTCTCTCACGACCTTCAAGTCACGAAGATCCCCCTCATCTACGTGTAGAGAGTGGAAGGTCAACACCTATTGGTGAGCTCTTGAGTCGCACGGATGCTTTTTTAGATTCTGATAGAGGAAGTCCACTCCTAGGCCCCAAAGGTCCAAGGAACTCCGGAGAGGTAAGTTTATTCAATTAATATCGCTTTATTTTCATTTCCATATAATCAACATACAAACAGAGAATAAACATAAAGAATACCTTAATTATTGTTTTTTATTATTGATGATTATACTGTCTAGTTAACAGTATGTCATATTGTCAAAGCAATATTCCCTGTGGAAATGAAATTTAGGGACTTGGCGAAAGAGCAAAACTTCGAGTCATAAGCCTATACCTATAATGTAGGTGGAAGCTGCAGTTACTACCGTCTTTGCTTCTATGAGTGTGACGTTATACCAAACATAAGTCTGATGTAGAAGACTACTAACATTGGCTTGGATGCAGCTACTGCTTGTTCACTTTATTGACGAATGCCTGGGGGCATTTATCTGTATGTTAACCCTGCACCACCTCACAATCAATAAAAAGAAAAGAAGTAAGATGAGAGGTTGTTCTGCAGCCACCATAGTCTCGCTTTAATCAAATGGTTTTCTTATTTTTAGTGCAACAACATAGATATATCCTACAGTATAGACTATGGTAAACCCGTCTTGATCACATGTTAGAAGAAACTTGGAAATTATGTACTTGATGTTAATGAAAAGTTTCATTGTTTAGGGATGATCAAATGAAATGATGTTTAATCTTCTACCAGTCTTACCAATATCTATGGCAAACTTTTGTTTTGTTTGTTGCTATAGGATACATTTGGAGTTGGACCTCCTCTTGATAATCTCAAACCTCCAGTGAGTCAGATAGATGCAGGTCAAAGTTCACGATTACATGTTAAGAAACGTATCATCGTTGGCAATGTATCAAAGTAAGTAATCTCTATCTTTAACACTAGTTCTCCAGTCTGTATCAAAATGAAAGGAATCCAAATTTTGAAATTTAGCAAAGATACCAACTGATACTTTGTATATTTGTTTCTTTTTTGTGCTATGAATAAAGCTGTTCCTTTTTTTTGTTGTTGGTATGAAACTTATAATGATGTATAAATAGTTGGGTAGTTGCTTTGACCATGGTCTCTTTAAAATCTCCCTGTTGAAGGATATAATGACTGACTCAGCAGCTTCTACTCTCATCACACATTTTTAATACCAAAGTGTTGGCAAGATGGTATTGTGATGTATTCCATATTACTTATTCAGTCATGTGTAGTATCAGAGATAGGGATTAGTAAGTGAATAGCTCATGGGTTGCTCTTTCTTATTATAGTTAATGTAAATTATATAATGGCTGATGTGGTTTACGGTACACCATGTGGAGTGTTATAGAAACAGTGGATAGAAGAAGAAAAGAAATGGATAGGCGAGAAAGTGGAGATTTGAGAGTAAGTATTCTTCTTGGAAGTAGTCCTGAAAAGGACTGTAAACCAGAAGAGATTGATGAGTTGAAAAAACAGCTTGAGTAGTAGGATGGATGAGGAGATGCTGGCTTGAGTTAGCGAGTAGAGATGATGAGCATACTCGACGTTTCGGGCAGGTTGACTGTCCGTCTTCTGGAGTAAATTCATCTAATTCAAATCAAATTCATCTCAATTTGGATTTAGATCGTCTTTCCTTGCTCCACTATCTAATATGAGTTTACAAAAACAATTTCAAATGACCTGCTTCACCTGCTTACCTGGTTAATTTTTAATTTGTTGCTGTGGTTATGTAAAGAGTTACTCAACAGCATCAGTTCAAAACCAAATTTGAAATCACATACTGTTTGATTGATATCAGATATATACCCCCTGGTCATCGTGAAGACAGTGATCCCTCTACTCATAAATGGATGGTATATGTAAGGGGTCCTCCTGAAGAACCAAGGATTCATCATTTTGTTGAGAAGGTTTGGTTTTTTCTTCATCCAAGCTACAGACCAAATGATCTTCTAGAAGTCAAGTAAGTTCTAATTTACTCTTAGAATGATATACAGTACCAAAGGGTTCGATCGTAAAATGTCTTCTTTGCTTTTTTGCATTCAAGTTAGACAGGGTTTTTTTTATCATGCGCTAAAAATATATATTTTTTTTTTTTTCAACCTGTATACATACCATCTTTTTTGGAAATATTTTCATGGTGCCCCAAGATATGGCCAAATATGGAATAAAAATGTTAAAATGCAACAACAACAAAATGTGACATCATTGCTTTGGGTCATTTTCAAACGTGAGTGACATGACAATCGGAGACGGTTAAGGTTTCATATCTTTAAACTTAAATGTTATGAATCAATCATGACTACTATATACAATGTATGACTGGCATGGGCCACTGCCAGTTTGATTTGAATTCTACAATTTGTTTAGAAGATATGATCGAAAAATGGTGCGTGAGTGACACGACAAATTTTGGACATGGGTTTCTGACCATTACAGAGATGCCAACCCTCCCGATTTCACCGGGAGGCTCCCGAAAATTCATCCCAACTCCCGCCCTTACGATTACCATCCTTATCCTCCCGAAATTACGATTTTTTTGCATTTATCAAATTGGATTGGAAGGACATGTATCGTCTGCTAACTTTAGCATGTAGTAACTCCATTACGTTCGCTGCTACTTAATTCTGTGTGAAAGGTAGACAAATAAGGAGCAGTGAAAAGCTGGTGCATGTGATATGCCCAACGGGAATCCACTGTGCACCAGGCCGGTAGGCCCGGCTAGCTTCGCGAGGCGTGTGCGCTTGCGGCCACTGGATTTGTCGAGTCGTGCGGTGGAATATCGGTGTGTGATTTCGGCGTATTGATGGGTTGATATTGACACGAAATGGCGGAAAATCAACAAAAGAAGACCAAGAAATGGTCTCAGAAGTATAAGACTGAATACAGTCTCCAGTACCTGTGTGTTCGGAAGTCGGAAAGAGGAATTTACCATGCATTTTGCGCAATTTGCAGCGTGGACATTTCAGTTTAGCAGGGAGGTCGTGATGATAATTCGGAAGCACAAACATTCGGGAGCAAACGGCATGGCATAGGCCTACGGACATTGCGAAGACAAGATCTTCAAGCTCCACTAGTACCCTGTTGTCTTTATTTCAGTTTTTTCACCAAGCAAGGGACCAGCGCTGAGCTTTTCTTCACTGGATTTATAGTGGAACACAACCTGCCTATAGCCGATAATTCCTCCTTATTATTGTTGTTGAACAGGTACTTCATTTGTCCCCTCGTTTTTTTTTTACATGTGAAAATGCATATTTGATATTTTTTATGTTACAAAAGTGGGAACAGTATTTATTTCAAAACATGTGAAATGCCCCAAAATGAGGGTCAGATTGCACCAGAGAGCATCTAGAAACCCAGAGCTTCCAGGGCCCTAAGGCGGGTCCTGGACCCCGGCCGCAAGGGTCGAGCGCTCCGCGCTCGAGATGTGCGCTACGCTTACATAATTTGGTGGCGGTTGCAAATCCTCCCTAATTCTGATTTCCAAAAGTTGGCATCTCTGTAACTGTCCAGGAGTACTGCGAGTACCCATACATGTACGTAAATAGTGTACCTATTTAGCACATATAGTTAGAATCAATCAAACCTTCCATATGGAAAATGGTGCCCTCCTATATACCGTGAGTGACACGACATCCAAAACGTGAGTGACACGACAAGTGCAAAAATACAACAATGAAATTATTTTTGGCATGATGTACAAGAGTGAAATCCCATCAACCATAAAACAAGCTTAATTACATAACAACTGCCTTCTTCAAAGTTGATAATGTGTCATCCTGATGATTAATTCTTGGTTTATGGTCATATTTGCCCATCAACTCACATTCCCTATACCATACCACATTATTGTCACACTCGAGCTTATACCACTCTTCTCTTTGGACGAGGAGGCACTTGAAGGAGCTGTTATGTGGTCTTGGCATTGACATCAACTCAAACTTTCTTTTTGTGGCCTGATTTCATTCAAAACTCTTTCTCCCTATCTGTATATGACAGTTTACGGGTTTACAATTCAGCATCCACAACTGATGGAAACATTTTTCCTTGTAAGAAAGGTATTCTCAATTGTCACTCGCATCATCTGGCATGGTCTGGTAGCCAATGATGTCATGCATGACTCCTCTTTCTTGAAATATTGGATTAGAATATTATCCTCCTTTAATATTTTAGACATTGTCCAAATAGGACTTGGCAGCTCAGTGTCTTTTTGTACACTGTATCAAACCACAGTTACTTGGCTGAACACTTCAGATGGACTATTAGCAAATCCTTGAGAAACTTAAATCGGGATCAAGTTCAACTCATCAAGCATTGGTTTTCTCCTGAACATTGCTTGTATGTGGACCTTCCAAAGGCACTGTACCAAGTTCAGAGGTTTGATTTTCAGCAAGAATCTTGCAAGCTGCTTTTCATTGCTAATTATCATATTTGATAATAAACCAAACCACGGGTAATACATGGAAAGCCACAAGGTGAAAGACGCATGTTCATTACCTGATTCTTGCAAAAAAAGCCACAGTACAGTCTGTTGGTATTAGCTACAACTACAAGTCATTAGCCTTTCCTTTGCTGAGCCCTTGGATGTTACACTGAAAGTCAATTCAGCATCCCCAAACATCAAATACTCCCCCTATACCTCCATATGGCATAGCTTTTCCCCACAAGGTCCAGCTCAGTTCTAACCAGGGTATCCCTCCCCAAGATAAACTGATGTATTTGAAAACACGGCAACTAAACCAAAGTTCCTCAAATGCAAATTTGGTCTTGGTTGGGACTTGTTGGGACCTACAGATAAGTTACTGTATCAATTTGCTGTGTGTAATGCAAATCTACTCTGAACCCACATTGGCCGATCACGGTAGTTTGCTGTGCAGGCCCTAGTTCATCACTAGTGGTATGAATGGTGGCCGAACAAAGAATGATTTTGAACCAGGCATGTAGCTACTTCAAGCAATATCAAAAATGCTCTTCTAAATCTCTTTATTTTCTCACCTGAGATGTTCTTGCAAAAAATTTGTTTATTTCATGTCCTTGAATACAAGCTTCGTGGCAAAAAAGGTTCATTTTAATTAATCAGAAGGGAAAGATTTTTTTCTGATTTTGAAAGAATGTTTGGTGATCACAGAGATCTTGTCATACCCTTTTCTACCATTAGAATATTCTAGCGATTTCTGCAAATTTCAAAATAATGATCCCAGACCTTGCTAACTTTAAACCTTTCTTAATTAGTAAGACAAAGAAATAACTTTCCTGAAAAGATAGGTGAACGTTCTACTCATTTCCGTTAATGGAGACAGAGAATGTTCAAGTCATACCTGACTAACTTGAAACATCACCAAATCTTTATGCACTGTAAATGTGTTCAATTGTTCATTACTATGTGTACCGGTAGTAGTTTTTCTCTTAATATATGAATTCATATTTTTGTGTTGATTGATTACGTTATTATATTCTTTTATCTCAGTACGTCATCAAAATATAAATTAGGATCTGAGTATTCACACGAATGGAAAGTTGTCAGGATTTTTGAAACTGACGAAACCATGGAGAGGAAGAAAATGGATGAACTCAATGTCGAATTTCTGTATTTCCATTGATAGGGGTAATAAGTTGGGAAAACAGAAAAAAATATTAGCCTTACATAGGCCTAAATGATGTCAGGTACAACATTTTGAATCCATCATTGAATTTATGTTGTAAAATGCTTTAAAAATTATTTGATGTCCTTTTCTATACACAATATGAGACCGGAGGGACGCGACATTTCGTGAGTGACACAACACAACTTTAACTTTTAATTTTAGCTTAACCTTAACACATTGGACCAAGTTACTTTATATACAATAAGGTAAGGGAAAACTGTATTTGCTCCTGTACTGGGATAAATTAATTTTCAGAATACACATCTCTAGAAAACTTTTTGTCTTTAAAACGTGAGTGACACGACAACCAATTTTGAAAAATTTAAAGATCTATTTTTTTTTCAGAAAAACACTTCAGATAATTTTTTTTTGTTATTTAGGAGTTAGATACAATACAGAGCTAGTATCTTGCCAACAAATATGCTTCTGATACAAATTTTATATTGTGATAGGCAATATGTAAATTTTAATGCAAAAATCAACATTTTGTAACATTAAATTTCCCTTGCACTAAATTCACTGTATTTCAAGACACAATGAATAATTTTACGTAACTGAAATGGAAAAATATACTTTGAGATGTCTAGTTTCAAAAACCATTAAAGCCTACTGATTTCTAGCAAGTTTTAATTTTCACCCCCATGTCCACTTTTGTTTGAAAATGACCTTTGGTACTTTATATACTAATGTAAAAAAAAGCCTTTTTATTCTTCATTTTTCAGCAAGCTTTTGATTATATTAGAATAGAGAGGAATGGGCTAGTAGTCTTGGTAAGAGTGGTATGAATGTATTAAATAGTGTGTTATCATTCAGACTTGTTTTGCTCTCTTTGTAAAGGCCCCTGTTTAAAACCACTATGAGAAGATAACTTCTGTTTCTACTTAATGTACTACATGCTATGACAGTCAATCAAGATTTGAATCAGTGTCATTATATCTTCACCCCAATCAATTACATGTATACTATGCAGAAAGACCTCTGTATTATAATGATTCTGTGGGCTGTTTCATGAAGCAAATTTTAAATTATTAATCGTATCAGACATCTGAGCAGGGCAACTTTAACACATTATTGTCTACTATGATTGTGATCAAGTGATTGGTCAATAAGTTTCCAATTGTTTATTCATGAATCCAGTTGATTGCCCATTCAGTATCGAAAGTCACAGAGAAAATGCGACATGTAGCAGAATATAAGGCAGAGCTAACATCCGTGTATTCTACGCATCCATACGCGTCATATTGAACCGCGCA
The DNA here is from genome assembly GCF_018143015.1 of Lytechinus variegatus. Lineage (NCBI taxonomy): Eukaryota > Metazoa > Echinodermata > Echinoidea > Temnopleuroida > Toxopneustidae > Lytechinus > Lytechinus variegatus. The sequence continues at coordinate 23,031,687 of NC_054758.1, forward strand.
GTGTTAAAAGTCATAATGTTGATCAAGTTGAGACAACGCTCAACTTCAATTACGTCACAATGGTAAAGTTCACAGGCTTAGTCTGCCCAACATGACAAAATGGATTCCCATTCGTAAACTGTAAAATATTTAAATTTTCATGATTTTTGCTTGAGATATCTGATTTGGATAATAATAGAAATATTGACCGGCTTTTCCTTCAGGGAACCTAAAATATATTGCCCTTTAAAGAGAAATGCCAGTAGTTGCAGTAAACACTGATTTCATGAGAAAGTCTGTAAAACCAGGCTTAATTGTCAGTATATCATGGAGGATCTAGATCTGGTACAGTTACATAAACTGAACTTTGTGAAATCGTGAAATCTTCGCTGAAAAATGTTCACACTGAAGATCACCAACACAGATAAGCGCACGTGGGACAGGGTGGTATTATTGCTTTGAATGTTGGCTCGATGCTTCACCCGAATCCTGTGCTTATTTGCTAATTTCTCAGCAATTACACAATTTCTTCCAGAATCCTTTGGCACATATTGTTTATTTATACAGACACTTTGGTGGCCATTTCATTGGATTCCGTAAGAACTCATCTTGATATCGTTACCACAACTGGCATTTACCTTTAAAGAACCACATTCCCATCGTCTAACAACTCGGGCCAATATGATTCTATTGCGGGCAATAAATATGATGTTTCTCTCAGGCCAGTCAATATTGTATGATTATTAGCCCTCAGAAATTGGATTGCCTTTTTTAAATATGCACTGCCAATGACTCTTCCACTAGTTGAGTAATTATTAGATGATATGATTGATGATGTCATTGATGATATAGTTGATGATTTCAATGATGATGTTATTGATGATGTCACGGATGATGCCATTGATTATGTCGGTGATTTTTTTATTGATGATGTTATTGATGTCATCGTTGATGTCATTGATGATGTGGTTTATGATGTTCTGTTCATTGTCCACTGTAGAGAACCCCCATTTCATCTGACGAGGAGAGGATGGGGGGAATTCCCCATCCGTGTTCAGCTTCACTTTAAAGACCCACGCAATAAGAAGGTTGACATCATTCATCATCTTAAGGTTTGTATAAACATAACATGTAAGGAGGGGGGTTGAAAGAAAGATAGACAGAGAAAGGAAAACAGAGATGGAGAGAGAGAGATTGAGAGAGGAAAAGGGAAAACATACAATTATCAGAGATTACAGAAAATTTAATAAGAGAGAGAAGGGGGGGGGAATAATGTACCTTTGAAACTATCCAAAAAAAATCAAACCAAGCATCTTTCATTTTATAAGGGGCTGTAGTATCAGTGATGTTTAACTTCTATTTTCATAGATTAGTATACAAGGAGAAATGAGTACATATATTGTTGCTTCAGAACCTATACAATAACTCAGCTATAACCATGATAAAACATTCTAAAGGCTCTACATAGGCCTTTATAGTTACACTGTGCTATACAATGTAATTTATTTTTATTCATAGTTGGACAGGACATACACAGGATTACAGACTCTTGGTGCTGAAACGGTAAGAAAGAAAAATATTTTTCAAACATTAAATAAATTTTACATATTTTCTGTAGATCCATAATCCTTGTCCTATGAGTGTTCATGTCACATTTATATTTGTTACAATCGCACAATGGATTAGTCTACAATTTTCAGTAGCATCGTATTAGGCATCATAGGTGGCTTTGGGCTCTATTAACACTACTATTTTATGATTTCTTGTGTTTGGCATCAAAGACTAACTTTGATGTTTGTGTTCATGAATTTCATTTGTTCGCTTTGGGGGAATTCCTTCTTTAGGGGAGGGGCATCATTATTACTTCAAATAATGATTTTAAAAAAACATGAAGGAACTTGACTTTTCAAAGTGGTTTTCTCCTTTTAGGGTACATTGTTGAACAATGAGTACAACAGACCTGTTTCTTAAGTGGCTCAATTATAAGCATAGATAACTTGATTATGACAGTGTTATGTTTGAAACCTGAATTCCTAGATCTATATCTCAACCTTACAAACATTAGGATTTCAATCAATGAATTCAGTTTCTGTAAGGTTCCCATAATCCTATAGTAGTTCTCATCTTTCAAACAGATGGTTTGGGTTTAAAAACAAAAACATGGTTGTTGATTTTTTTTTCCTTTAGCAAGATATTTTTGCTTGTTTTGGTGCACTCCACCCAGGTGAGTTACACTGGATATTAGTGGGATTCATTCTTTGATAATGTGCCTCGTAATAGATTATGTCTGATTATTCTTGATAGATTAATATATTTAACACTGGAATTATTCTAGATCGTTGATGTTGAGTTGGACCGCTACCTCTTCAATGAATCAGGTGATCCCTTATCTCGACCTTCGACTCCAACGGTTACCAAGGTTAACTACAAAGAAGGATTGAAACCAGACCTTTCAAGAGTTCCCACTCCAATTCGCAGCTCTCTTTTACTCTCCAATGATGATGCTAGGAGGCAGAACCTAACAAGCCCAAGTCCATTACTCCTTGAAACATTGGCTAAAACTCCTGATTCTACTCCTGATGGATCTCGGCCTGCCTCTAGGAACTCCAGCCTATCAAGTCCTCTTGTCAAGACATTACCTGGAGAGGATAGCAGTCGAGCCACACCCATTTCCATAGACTCTAACTTTGAGAAACTCAGGGAAGAAAATTCAGGTAAAATCTAGGAACAAAGATTTGCTGTTGTAACACGGTCATTAAAGTTTAGATTTTTTTCACATTTGTAAGAAAGTTCCTGTAGAGGGATTTTCCACAATTTTGTTTTGATTATGATTGTCAGAAAATTAATTTTAGCAGGTGATTGAGTAGGCTTTAAAAGTAAGGACTAGTATACAAATGATACACAGTATTGAGTGTGTTTAGTGAGGTTTCTGTAGATGGGTGCCACACAGTAAGAACAGTGAAGTGAGTTCACAGTGCCTGAAGAAAGTGAGCTTACATTGCATTTATTTTAATACGCCACACAGCAAGTGCAGCATTAGAGAAAAACAGGTCTTTAAAAGGTCTTACTGTACTTTGTTTCTACACTGACATGCTCAGGCTGGCCTACTTGAATGTGCTGTGTCAATTTAGTGCATAGAAAAAGTGAACTGTCATGTGATATGATTTGACCAATCATGATGCTTTAAATAATATACATATATTCTAAAGGATATTGTTAATGTGATTGTACTAATTAATCTTTGACACTACTCGATATGGACGGCTGTAATTTAATATCGATAAGTAATTCACCCGTTCACTGAAAATAAATACATGCAATTTATATTTTAGCTTGAGAACAATGGCTGCATCAATGTTGATATGGGTGACAATGATTTCTGGCAGCTGAAAGTTTTAATAACTTTCTAGTTATATCACTGTAATCTTACATAAAAAGTTGAATGTCATGTTAGACATCTAGAAATTAGCGAAATCTGGCTAAAGGACGCATCTCATTCTCCACTTTTATCACCAGCAAAATCAACTAAAGATTGCCCTAACTTTTGCTTAAACCCACATAAAGCCTATTCTTAGATCTGAAACCAAAGATATCGCTACCACCTTGATATCAGACACACTATACATCTACTTTAGCTATCCAACATAATCATTTAAACACTTAAACAGCAAAAATTGAAGTGAACCAATATAAAGGCCACAGCAGGCACACCTTACGACTTGACGGGTCTATGACTGGCTTGCGACGGAGTGAGGGGAGATGTGACATCACAGCTCTTGTCAGCTTGCAGGTCGCATATCGGACAGAGACAATCGCGAGGATTTGACATGTTGAATCCTTACATCTGGATCGCAAGCTGAATCCATCTTCCAGCCAATCAGACAACAGAATAATGATGCGTACATGATATGCAATGCACATACATGTACACAGTAGTAAGCGTCATTTTCTAAGTTGCTATGGCAAAAACAAAAGGTGAATGCGTGAGTCGCAGACAGCATGGTAGATGGATCGCAAGATGTGCGGTGTCCAGGCTTGACTTCCTTGCGATTCATTTCCCTTCACTCAGTCGCAGACCAGTCATTGACCAGTTGGGGTGTGAGGTGTACGTTGGCCCCCTATCTAGGCCGGGATGTTTTGGGAGTTCATATGGCCGAGGGGGGGCCTCCCTTGAGATCTCGCGGTCGACCGTGCAATTGCGCCGAATATGGGCACGCAGGTTGTCTGGGATATAATCTACAAAATTGTAGAGTAATTTATTTCATGCGAATTGTTATTACGTAATCATGCTAATTTATGTGTAATTAGTATGCGAAATCATACTTTTTTCTCTTACTCCATAAATAAAGCTCCAAATGTTCTAATTTTTTAAACAGAAACTCTTTGTGATGTTCTTAGCAAGTGCACATGAAAAAAATTGTGATATCAGATCAATTTCTTTATCATATTGTTTTTTTGCAATTTGTTTTTTTGGGACCTTTTGTTTTTTATTGTTTCTTCAATGAAATTCGTTGGGGACTCTTCTAAGATCATAAACAGCAAAAAATACATACATTTAGGCCAGCAAAACTAAAAGTAATCATACATTTATGATTTTTGGTTGAAAACACAATTTACATTGACTTTGTACACGAAATCATGTTTTTGAGCAATTTTAGGTCTGACATGTACTTACATAATGTTGCGTAACTTTGGAACCCGGCATACCCGGGTAACGCAAAATTGTAACGCAATTTTTTCTGGGCTTCATTTTGGTAACAAATCACAGACACAGGTGACAAGTGTGACCTAGCTCAGATTTTTTTTAAATCAAACCAATTTTAACCAATCACTTTAACCTTGATTTTGGATAGTGCTAGGGAATCATTATTTGCTCCAACTACAGGTACTTATCTTTAATGTTTTTGCTTGTTTGATAGAATTAGCTACAAATACAAAACACTCATAAATGCACAAAATAACTCTGCATTTTATTTTTTGTGTATTTTCTAAGAATTCAGAATTTTGCTGTCAATTTTTGCTGTATACATGTGACATATGGTAATTTGGGCCTTATAAGATAAAGCTTACCATTTTATCACAAGGCTCCTTCTTACATTCTTGTACAGTTATATGAACAACTACTTTCTGCTCCTGGTTAATCCCTGCAGTTTCTTATGTTTTATTCACAGATATGACATCATCATCTGCATTATCACTAGGGAAGCTATCATCCAAGGTCAAAGCTCAATCTGGACCTGCTCTACTCAAACCAATCCGTACCATGCCACCATTAGGTCCCATCTCATCCAAACCCATTGAGACAATTAAAACAACCCAAGTCAGTCCTTCTGAGTCTTTGGTATCTTCCTCTCTAATATCAGGGAATGGAGGAACTATTCCTGTTAACAGTCAAGTAGGCAAGGATACCCAGGTCTCACCTACGCATACAGGAGCGATTAATGTCGGTGACATTGCCAGAGCTTCACCTGGAAGTAAACAGATTCGAATCAGAGATGGGCAGATCATCCAGGATATGCCATCAGGAATCGTCTCTCCTTCGCAAACAAAGACAGATAATAAGAAAGTTGTGACTTTGAACCAGCCAGTGCTAGGTGCAAAAACTAATGGGAAAGTGATATCATCTGCTGGCTCCAGTACAGTAGCCCTTCAAAGGATCCCAGGAACAAGTCTTTCAGGACGGCCACAAACCATTGTCAGTTCCTCTAATCAGTCAATACAGAATACTGTTAGTCTAGCAAAGCAACCTGTCATAGCATCTCCAGTGGTTGGTAAAGGACAGACTGGAGTGACCTTAGTACAGCAGACACCGTCATCGGTCAGAGTTCAACAGGGCCAGCAGCCTGGTATCATGCCAGTCGTGTCTAATCCACCAGCTGGTACACAGTATTATGTCACTGCTAAATCAACAGATAAGAACCTTCAAGGGAAGGTTATCTTGATTCCTCAACAAGTGTTCTCTGGTCAATCAGGAAAAGGGAATCGAGGATCCAATCAATCTCAATCATCAAAGCAAGGTCAGTATTATTAAGTAATACATTTGTCATGTAGGGCATTGGTAATAATTAAATGCACCACAGTTCTAACACTGTTTCAAAGGTAGCAAGTATAATTCTAAATGCCAAAGAAAAATGCCCACTTGGTACAAATTATCCTTGGGTAATACCCATAGAGATATATACTAATAACGCTAGAGGGCGTACTTCGTCAAATCGCTGTGATTACGCGGAGACTGGCCGCCATTACTCGATAGGTCTTCGCAGCCTGCCATGCGCGTACAGTACCTATGGGGCATGTACAAGGATGAGCATTGAACCGGAACAAAGTGATGACATATGAGCGCGAAAGCAAATGGAAAAGCAAAATTGTAAATATAGCACTGGAATAAAGTTCAAATGAACAAAAAAATCTAACAAAACTGAGGACAGGTATGCCTATATAGGCCCATCTATAGCGCATATCCTATACATATGCCAACGATCAATAGGCTACATCCCCAATTATTTTTGCTTTGGTCATAACATTTCGATACATTGATATGACTTCTATTTTCTAATGATTTGGAAGTGATGAATTTTGAAAATAATATGTATAGGGCTAGGCATTACGTTCTAGCCCCTGATTAATTAAATTTAATATAATTTAGTATTCCAGCTAGTTGACGTCAAATATTTTCATAGGCCCTATCACAGTGTCTAATGCATCTGAGAAACGAAAAAACATGACTGCATTTTTCAAGTATAATTTCCTAATTACTATGATGCTGATTGCTGATAATTTATTTCTTCACTTGATAATTGTTATAACTTGTTTTCCTTATATAATATATAGAACTTTAGAATAGGGCCTAACTCCTTTTTTGTCCGTGGCCTTAGGCCTAAACATCGATGTAACCAACATCACAATAACTAATGAGTATCATAAAATGACTTTTTATTGATAATGTTTAAAAATGATTTACGCATTGGTCCAGTTAATTGATGATTAAGATTTAGGCAACCATCGATCATATTGATTACTTTCTTACTTGCAATCAATGTAGAAAAGTTTGTTGACAGCAAAATTTGCATATCAAATGCGCACATGATTTGGCAATGTACAGGAGGCCTAAATGGGGGAGGGGATAGGATGTTTACAGTGTATTATTGACTTTCGGAGAGTAAACAAATTACAATGTGCAACATAAAACAATTCACTTTGATTTCCTGGAAAGTCGGACTTGATTCAACCCGGCTGAAATACTATGCTGATAGGCAAACCAGCTGAAACATTCTGTTGATATATCGCTGGTGTTTGTGATCCTATAATGATTCCTATGGACCAATATTATGTGAACAAATCAAGGACAGAATACTAGTAATATAAGGAGAGGAGGAAGAAAAAGGAGAAGTATAGGAGAAGAAAAGAGGCGGAAGGAGGATATTATAATTTGTATTACACTACAATTAAAGAATATTATTACCAAGTCTGAGTGTATAAAACCAACTGATAACAATATCAGACATGAATTAATAGATAATTGCAAGCTTAATGAACTTATCCTATGAAAGCGGTTGCAAAATTGTGAATACAAAAACCAAACATATTAAACAATAATATCGACAAAAAAATGACAAATACTTGGAATACGATATTACAAATTGTCCGCTGTTGAGTGATCATCCTAATTTATAATCTCAGCTGTATATTCCTTTCTTGAAATTATTGTACTGTGTCTGTGTCGCTTGAATATTAACTTTATGGCAAAGATTTCCAAAACACTAACAGATAAATACGAATTTTGCATATTCAGTTCTATTTGTCATTTTAAAAGTATCTACTGAATTTGATTGTCTAGTTTTTGTCTCACCTGCATAGCAGAGTGAGACTATAGGCGCCGTTTTCCGACGGCAGCGGCGGCGGCGTCAACATCAAATCTTAACCTGAGGTTAAGTTTTTGAAAGGACATCGTAACTTAGAAAGTATATGGACCTAGTTCATGAAACTTGGCCATGAGGTTAATCAAGTATTACTGAACATCCTATAAGAGTTTCATGTCACATGACCAAGGTCGAAGGTCATTTAGGGTCAATGAACTAAGACCATGTTGGAGGAATCAACATCAAAATCTTAACCCGAGGTTAAGTTTTTGAAATGTCATCATAACTAAGAAAATATATGGACCTAGTTCATGAAACTTGGACATAAGGTTAATAAAGTATCACTGAACATCCTGCATGAGTTTTAGGTCATTTAGGGTCAATGAACTTTGGCCGAATGGGGGTATCTGTTGAATTACCATCATAAATTTGAAAGTTTATTGGTCTAGTTCGTTAAACTTGGACATAAGAGTAATCAAGTATCACTGAACATCCTGTGCGAGTTTCAGGTCACATGATCAAGGTCAAAGGTCATGTAAGGTCAATGAACTTTGGCCATGTTGGGTTTTTTTTGTTGAATAACCATCATATCTCTGTAAGTTTATTGGTCTAGTTCATAAAAAGTGGACAGAAGAGTAACCATGTATCACTGAACATCTTGTGTGAGTTAGAGTAAGAGTAAGTAAGTAGAGTAAGATAAGGCATTCCACTTATCTTCTTTTAATTTCTATGGACCTCAGTTTGATTTGCAGGTTTGTATTTCCATGGATGAACGTGAATGGACGAAATGTGGCCCGATGCAGTTCATGGTTTCACTGTCTTTTGAATTAATTGTCAATATTTCCATTATAGTAGACCGGCCAAAATGATTTTTAATACTTTGGACGGCAAAATTTGTTTTAATGCTTGCTAATGCTTGGCATCCCAGCTAAAAGTCTTGCAAAAATACCCAGGAAAAGCGTACGGCAGGATGCCAAGCGCAATTTTGCGTGAAAGTGTCATTTTTAGCGTAAAATCTGAAAGACTGTCGAAAATCATGCATTTTGATATTTTGACGGATTATCATCATATTTTTAATCATCTTTGATATGAAATTATTTTTATTCAGAGTTTCAAATTATAAGTTTACTAAATATGCATTTCAAATTTGAATATTACACACACACATATGGCACAGGGAAACATAAAACCGCGATTTCCTCAAAATAAAAGTTTGTGAAAACTATCAATAGTTTGAAGTTTTTGCGCAACATTAATTCTTCGATTTAAATGCGTGTATCCATCGAATGTATAGTAAATGTTCTAGTGCCACAAATATTAAAAGAATTTCAAGTAAGATATCTCATTTTATGTTATCCGAAAGGAGACAATGTGCATTTTACCAGGTGCGCATTTTGAACGAAGAATTGAAAACATGTACATTATGTACATAATTACATGTATAAGTACATACTAAAGCGAGTTTTTATTTACATGTATAAGTCCATAATAAAGCGAGTTTTAATATGGATACCACAATTTGTCAATTCCTTGCATCCCAACTAAAAGTCTTGCGGAAATACTGAAGAATAGCGCATGGGTGAATGAACATGATTTTAATGTGGAAAAAGATGAATATCTTACTAAACAAAACCGTTAGCGCAAGAGCGGGATACTTTCAGCTCCATGTAATCCTTTCGGACACTATACATGACCTTAGACAGTGGGGGAGGGGCCAGAAATTGTGTAACTCGTTTTAAATGTACTTATTCATGTAATCATGTTTATAATAAGTACAGTATCTTCAATCTTACACTCAAAATGCCCCCCCCCCCCGATAAATTTTGCATGTCCCGTTTCGAAAAAATATCTCTCCCACCTTACTTAGAAATTATTTTAATATTTGTGACATCAGAAACGATTGATATTCGAAAGATGAACCAATTTAAATCGAAGAATTTGAGTTGTAAAAAAAGTAAGAGCTATTGATAGTGTTCACAAACTTTATTTCGAGTAAATCACGATTTTATATTTCATGTTGCCATATATGTGTGTGTAATAATTCAAATTTGAAATGCATATTTAGTAGACTTATAATTTGAAACTCTGAATAAAAACAATTCCATATCAAAGATAATCAAAAATATGATAATCCGTCAAAATATTAAAATGTGTGATTTTCGACAGTCTTTCAGATTTTACGCTAAAAATGATACTTTCACGCAAAAGTACACTTGGCATCCACCCGTGCGCTATTCCTCAGTATTTCCGCAAGACTTTTAGTTGGGATGCAAGGAATTGACAAATTGTGCTATCCAATTAAAAACTCGCTTTATTATGGACTTATACAAAGCGAGTTTTTATTTACATGTATGTAAATAAAAACTCGCTTTAGTATGTACTTATGTAATTACGGTATTTTCAATTCTTCTTTCAAAATGCGCACCTGGTAAAATGCACATTGTCTCCTTTCGGATAACATAAAATGAGATATCTTCCATCTTACTTGAAATTCTTTTAATATTTGTGGCACTAGGACATTTACTATACATTCGATGGATAAACGCATTTAAATCGAAGAATTTATGTTGCGTAAAAAAACTTCAAACTATTGATAGTTTTCATAAACTTATTTTGCGGAAATCGCGGTTTTATGTTTCCCTGTGCCATATGTGTGTGTGTAATATTCAAATTTGAAATGCATATTTAGTAGACTTATAATTTAAAACTCTGAATAAAAATAATTTCATATCAAAGATAATCAAAAATATGATGATAATCCGTCAAAATATGAAAATGCGTGATTTTCGACAGTCTTTCAGATTTTACGCTAAAAATGACACTTTCACGCAAAATTGCGCTTGGCATCCGGCAGTACGCTATTCCTGGGTATTTTTAAAAGACTATTAGCTGGGATGCCAAGCATTAACAAATTTTGCCGTCGAATCCTGATCTAGAGCACTTTTTGAGGTTTGGCCGGTCTACTTTTAATGTACGTTGTATATTTTATTTTTATCTGATAACATAAATATTGTTTTCTATAGAGTCTAAAATAGGCATATAAACAGAGAGGTAAATGCAAAAATTATATAATGCCCTTTTTACACAGGATTTTCTTTGCCCCGGACTATTGCTAACCCCGTACTATCCTTAACCCTGTACTATTTTTTATCCTTTTCACACATGCCAAATTGTTATTGCTAACCCCGGATAAGGAATGCTTGCTTTTCACACACGAAACTTGATAACCCCGGACTAGTGGTTTTTGTCAATCATTCGTAGTACAAGTACTTCATGCACTCGTACACTTTTTACACACGCTAAAATTTCCTTAACCCTGTACTATAGGTAGGGCTAAATTGCCATTTAGCCCCACCTATAGTACGGGGTTAAGCTTAGCCCACTTTCGTTTTACACTAGCGATCTTAACCCCGTACTATCGCTCTTAGCACCGCAATTGCTGGGATAACCCTGCTTTTTTGCAGGGCCGAATAATCCCGTACTAAAGGTGGGGTTAGCCCACTTTGCAAAAATGCTGTGTAAAAAGAAAGTGGGCTAAGCTTAACCCCGTACTATACATGTAGGTGGGGCTAAATGGCAATTTAGCCCCACCTATAGTACGGGGTTAAGGAAATTTTAGCCTGTGTAAAAAGGGTATAAGAGAATTTCATCCCGAGAAGTCAGGTATAAATGCCAAATTCACAGCATAATCCCCATGTAATCACACTAATAGTTGAGATGCAATTTGTCATTGATATTTTCCATTGTAATAAGGTTTGATTCTTTTCTTCAAGAAAAAAGGCCGGAGACGGCATCCCTTTTTCACAGCGTACAACGCACGGGCTATGTGTACATCCGGGTACTTCTGCAAATCAAGACCTATCGAGCAATGGCCGACCACGCTCCGCGCAATCACAGACGTTAAGTACGCGCGCCTATGGCGACTCCTCACTCTAGCATAATTAGAATACATCTCTATGGTAATACCACATGTGGGTTCATGATGATGATGGGGTCAAAGGTCAAATAATATGAGTTCATGTCCATCCTTTTTTTTCAAGTTTTGTTCAACTTGCTCTAATTTCTTTATATATGCATCAATTGTATTGTGTACAAATGATTTTTGGGTATTGCCAAATGTGTGTTCTTGAGGATGATAAGGTCAAAGGTCATACTAGCGGGCAAAAGATCATATTGCATATTTCATTGATTGCAAGATCAGGCAAGACTCGTTGTTCATGAGCTACCTTGTTCTTTTAGCTAAAAATTAACGATTGCTCATGCAATAGATTTTAGCCAATCATTTGATGAGGATTTATATTACCATTTTACAATACTCAAATAACATATTGATTGGAGTAGCTGCTTGATGTCATTAGATTGAAATTAGAAATATCATGTGCGAAGTGCTGAAACCGGGGTTATGATATGCTGCACTTAAAAACTTTGTATCAAGCGGTATGAAACTGTATTATATTATTATTATTTACAAAGAAACTTCATTCCCATTCTACAAGAATCTTTATTCAGTCAATTTTTTAACTCTTAGTTTAATTCATTCTAGGTAAAATGAGATTAATGAGATATTGAGTGTATGTCTTATTTTATTTCAGGTTCAGGATCGTTCCTTTCACCAAGCAATGTTCTTATCCTTCCTCAAGGTTCCATCGTTCCACCACTTCCACCAGGAAGTATTGTTCAAATCCAACCCGTTCCTAATCCATCTTCCCGTCCATCTCCTCCGCTTCCTCAACCTAACACCACCAACCAGCCAATGACTCGTATCGCCCTCACCCAGAAATCGGGTGCATCTACCATCATTTCCCCCAAACCAGCCACACAACGAGTGGGGTCAGGTGGAGGTGTTATCCAGATTCAGCGTTCTGCTGGTCAGACGTTAGCCAAGCTTGTACCTGCAGCCCTTGGAACCTCTGCAAGTCAACAGGTATCTTCCAGTATTTCACTTATCCCTGAAATGAAAGGACAACTTGCCAGAACTCCTGCAGGCGGTGTTGTCCTGGTGCAACGAACACCTGCATCAAAGAGCACCAATATCCAAACGATTTCAGGTATTCAAAATGTCATGTCTGGTCCTATCTCTCAGAAGATTGCCCTTAATCCTATTCCAATGGCTGGTTTATCGCAACAGAAAGTTTCTTTGCCTATAAAGGGGGGTGCATCAGTGCTTCTCTCACAAGCTTCAAAAGCAGTGTCCTCAAAAACAGTTGTGCTTCAATCACAGCCACCATCATCAATGACAAACTCTACTAAAACAATACAAGTAAGAACAGGACAACCAACTGTCAAAACAATTACCAAGTTTGTACCACCTCTTGATGATGTTAAAGGTCATATTTCAAAAGTGTCAGATAAAACATTGACAGGAAACACGGTAAGAGAGATTGGTGGAGATGGTTTATTAAAGGATGATACTCCATGCGGTACCTCTATCCCCAACAACGCTTCAAATGGCAGTAGACTGTCAAATAATTCATTGAACTCTGTAAGTGAGAAAAGGTCAGATCTGACTGAAGCTGACAAAGCCATCAATGATGATAGTAATGTAGAAGCTACCTCAAGTAAATCTGCATTGTCAACTGAGGGAGATGTGCAAAGTCTTGAATCTATGCAAGTAAACGAATCTGAAATTTGCAGCGATGTTGAAGTTACTAACAATGTTATCATTCAAACTGATATTAGTGCTCCAAAAGATAATGCTTTACATGGTTCATCAAATGACTGTACCATAGCAATCAAGGAGGAACCAATTGAAGAAACAATGGAAGTAGATGTTGAACAAACTACAGGAAACTTGAATGGCCACTGCAACAAAACCAAAAGTATCTTTGTCAAGCAGAATCCACAGGTTATAACCAGAACTAATAGCATTGGAGAGGAAGTAAAAAAGACTAATGGAGCTGTTGTTTGTGACCTTGCTCAAAACAACAAACTATCCATCTCAACTGCAAAAACAAACATTACCAGCAACTGCATGATCAAGGTTGTAAACACAAAGCTTCAGAAGCCATCTTGTTTAGCCATTGATGCATCGAAGACTGGGAACAAAGTACGGGTAATTAGGATCAAACAGGAGCCTGGGACGGATCCGGTGTTAGCTACACTTGCATCAGCACCTATCTTGACAATTGATGAAAGCAAGGAAGGTATGATTGTCAGGAAAGAAGATGAAGGAGGTGGATGGGAGAGTAAGGAATTAAGATTATGGAAGAGAATTCTTGAAGATCACTTTGAAGAACAAACTAACCTTTATGGAGTGACATCTGTTGAGCAGTTAATCAAGTATGTGGCTGAACAAGCTCCTCTTATAGATCCTACAAGAGGTATGTATGAATGGAAAACATAATACATATGGTGTTCAGTGTTGGTGCTGGTATTGGAAACACATTTTGGACATTTGTCTTCCCTATAAACAAGAATTGATATAACACCACTATCCAAAGGTCAACACTAAACTTGAAATCACCCCTGACTTACTCTTAAAATGATTGCTCACTTAATGTGTGGCTTTGTAGACTAGCTCTTCTGATTCCAATATTACTTCTCTTTCGGTAGCCTATTTTTTTATCATGCAATGTTATTAAGATTGCCTACCAAATCTATTACGGTAATTTTTAAATGTGGTCTTTTATTCATCATTTCGTGTGTGAGTGTGTTTTTTTTTTGGGGGGGGTCACTACTTTGCCGATGGGCTTGAGTCCCTCATATATCCTGCCTTCCATATAAAATGTATTAGGACTTGCACCAGTCAGTAATACTGCTCTTGATATCCAAATCTTTTAAGATATTGTGTTTGCTCTGTGGTCTTAATTTGAATAGATTGATATGGAGTCACATACTGTAACTATTCATGTTTTTTTTATCCTATCTTACAGTCCAAAATGAGTTACCATTTTGTGCTACGTCATTGGAGCACTATCACTCATGGACGCTAGCTAAGCGTCGCTCTATGGAATGGCAGAGGGCAGTATACATACATGCTAAGGTTAGCCGTCTTAAATCTCTCATTGAATGTCTGCATTCATTACCAATGTGGAGCAAGAAGAAGATTGTTTTATGGTGTAGACATCATGGATTCACTCCCCCAGAACCAGGTAACACATTTTGATTGGCTCAAAGAAGATTATTTCAGCCTGTGTTATTGATATCAATTTTACTAAGACAGGGTCCGTATTATATAATTGCTGATCAAAAGCAGGCTAAAAGGACCATTTTACAATTCATAACATAATGCATAACATATCATTGCAAATCCAAATTGGCCACAGTAAATTAATGATTATTATGTGGAAAATTGGATATAAAAATGTTTAATATATACAAACAAATTCCATATATTCCGACCAAGAGGTCTGTTTTGTTGTGTTTTTCTAAATTTTATTGAAAATACTGTATCCTGCCTATTAACAGATGGGTACTATATTGGAATTAGTGTCATGTGTAAGCTGAGTAAGTGGTCTACCAAGTTTGTAGAGCACACAACTAGTATCTCATGACATTGCACTAAATTGAATGAAAAGTAATGAAAATGAAAGGTAGGGGGTTCAACTTGCCCTTTTTCATGTTTTAAAAACATGTGTGCAATTGTTATAAAAGTGGGAAGAAGGCTTTCTGGATCTTTCATATCAACTTAAGCATATGATTTTGATGAAGGTAGTCCTTATGAGCATTTCAACATCAATTTCATGAAAATCTGCCCCATAAATACAGTGCTGCCGAAGGTGCTGCCCAACTAATTGTGGAGCAGGGTCTGAGTCTTAGTCTGAAAATTATTTTTATTCTAAAACGATCAATTCTTTAATTGTTTAAAATAAGTTAATTTGTGCCCAACCAGTTGTGTGTCCTTTCCTGTTTTCTTGAACAGAGAATAAGGTTCTTTTCATACTCAAATAAATCAAATGTAGAATTAATCAATGTTTGTTTTCTGATAGGTTTGAAGAGTAAGGCTCAGATGTCAATATGCAAATTATGTGGCAAGACTGAGTGCAAAGGAAGTGAGGAATATCAAGTAAAATATTCTACAACTACAGGGTGTCTCAGTAATCATCTGAGTAAAACAGGTAAATGGTGATATCACACTCATAAAATTTATATACACATGCCTCATGTGGTAACACATTACAATTGCTAATTCAATTGTTGCGATCATTTATGTCAGAAAGGAATGCCCAAGTTTGATATGCCTAGCGGTCAGTTATTGATCAAGAAATTTGAGTTTTGCACACTGTGACTCTGGGGCGCACTCACCCTAATACGCTAGAGTGCAATCACACTATTTCTCTAGTGTGTTATACAGTGCATATCCAAAAAAAGTTTACACTTTGAAAAAATCCTGTAAAATTATGCATTTGTAATATCCTAAAGATTTTTCCACATTTTAACATTGGTACAGGTCCATTAAAGCAAATGATGATATAACTGTCGAAAAATATTTCCACTTGAGTGAGCACCACTTACTTTTGAAAAGTTAGTGAAAAATTATTTGCGCAGAACTTTGAAATAGTTATGCGAATAAAAGTAGACCTTGATCATAAAGAACACATGGAATTTAGCCAGTAAAATTGATTTGAAGATATCTTCTACCTTGTTTGACTTGTTTCCTTGCCCAAAACACTTCAAAGAGAGCATTTCGCACTCCCCCACACACGGAGGCCATCGTGACGATATTTGCTTTACACTAAGCTGTGATTTACATGGAATGGCTTAAGCTTGATTTACATTTTGTTAATCATTGCTAAGCTTGGGAAAAGTTTGGAGAAACAAGTATTAAATGAAAAAAGAAATGTAAACCCACTTTCAATGATAAAAATTTAGTGAAAAAAGGAAGGAGATGTCTGAAATAAACTTTTGTTCAGATTCAGTTATGTCCTCAGATCCAGCTGGCACAAATAAGGTAAAGGTTGTGCTTAATAAGTGTTGAATTTTCAATTTGGGTGGCAAAATTGTTAAAAAACGCTTGAATGTATACGTTTTAGTTCAATAAACTAAAAGTGCAAGGGAAATGTATGATAAATCTTTCGCAGGATTAGTTTGATTTTGCCCTTTCCCCGCCCTGCAGCGTGAAACCAAGCATTTCTGCGCAAACAGATTTCTGCGAGCTTTACAGAAATGGACAGCGCTCACTCAATTGTAACATTCTGACAAAACTTTTATTTTCATTGGATAGATGAGACCCAAACCAAAGATTATATGTGAAAAAATTACCCACATGTTGTATATTTTTTAATTCCCAGGGCTTTTTCAAAGTGTAAACTTATTTTTGATACGCAATGTATAGTAGGCACTCACACCTTTACTATGGGGCACACTTAAACTGGGGTTCAATCAAACCATTTCACCAGAAAGCACTCACACCCCCGGGGGGCCACTTACATTGACGAGTGGATACCATGCGCGACCAAAAAAACACGTAAAAAGGATGTCCTTTTCACGATAGGGCACGTTACGTACGTAACGTGAAAAGGGTGTCAAAAACACAAAAATAATGAAAAAAGGGTATCTATTTCGCTAGGAAATTTACGTGTTTAGGGTCGAATTTGCGGGGATGATAAAACAAAATTAAAATGTTTTATAAAGGATGTCCTTTTTGCCCCAACACTACGTGTTTAGAGTCCTATTTGCGCGCGGTGTAGAAGGTTGGGCCGGTCGTACAAAACCAAATAAGGTAAAGCCGACAACCAAAGGACCCGTAACAATAAAACATTCCTGTACTTGTTTAGGGGTTCATTTCAGGGAATATTTGCCAAGAGTATCGTTTTGTTTCCAATACTTGTCAAGGGTAGGGTTTCACACGCCAATACTTGTTAAGGGGTGCATTTTCAGAATATGGAAATTACGTGTTTAGGGTGCTTTTTGAGACCCCATGGTCGCGCATGGTATCCACTCGTGAATGGAAGTGGCCCCCCGGGCTCACACCTTTACCATGGGGCACACTCTGGCTCTTACACTTGGGTTCAATCAAACCATTTCACCAGAAAGCACTCACACCTTTACTATGGGGCACACTCTGGCTCTTAAACTGGGGTTCAATCAAACCATTTCACCAGAAAGCACTCACACCTTTACTATGGGGCACACTTAAACTGGGGTTCAATCAAACCATTTCACCAGAAAGCACTCACACCTTTACTATGGGGCACACTTAAACTGGGGTTCAATCAAACCATTTCACCAGAAAGCACTCACACCTTTACTACAGGGCACACTTAAACTGGGATTCAATCAAACCATTTCACCAGAAAGCACACACACCTTTACTATGGGGCACACTTAAACTGGGGTTCAATCAAACCATTTCACCAGAAAGCACTCACACCTTTACTATGGGGCACACTTAAACTGGGGTTCAATCAAACCATTTCACCAGAAAGCACTCACACCTTTACTATGGGGCACACTTAAACTGGGGTTCAATCAAACCATTTCACCAGAAAGCACTCACACCTTTACTATGGGGCACACTTAAACTGGGGTTCAATCAAACCATTTCACCAGAAAGCACTCACACCTTTACTATGGGGCACACTTAAACTGGGGTTCAATCAAACCATTTCACCAGAAAGCACTCACACCATTACTATGGGGCACACTTAAACTGTTGTTACCAATCAAACCATTTCACCAGAAAGCACTCACATGATTATACTATGGTGTAATCACACCATTACTCTGAGGTGCATTCTTCCAGTCTGCCAGCTGGCTGCTCTCAGGCATAACGTGTGCCAAACCTTGATGATTTATGACTTATATTGCATCTAAAAAGTGTTTAAGTATTGTTACACTAAAATGGGATTGGGAATATCTCAGATTCCACCAGAAGCAAATTTTTCTACATTAGAAATTTCATTTATCCTTTAACTTATCAAAATATATATAATCACAAAATGGCAGAGAAAATGCGCCTTATATTGGACTACATGTATTGGCACAGAGTGCAATTTCGCGCTGGTAAATCCTGTAAAGCCATAAAATCATTAAAATCCAGATGGCTATGCGTCAATATTTCCACGTACACGCTTTAAGTGAGCAGTTCAAAGTTAGTCCAAACCATAGATCTCCATGCATCATCATTTCAAAATATCTGAAAAATGAAATTATAATAACTTACAACTAACAACAAGCACAGTTTCAAATTTTTTCAATCACTGAAAAATGCAATTGTATGCAACATGGAAGTTGCAGCTGTTGTTCACTCTGCATTACATAGACCCCCGGTCGAATGAACGCAAGCTGCTATCCGTTGACTTGGTTTCTGTGCAAAATTAATGTGGTTGAGTATTTCCATGGTATATTTTTTTTTATTTGTCATTTTGAAGATACAATCCTGAATTTGCCCTAAATATCCCTGTCTTACAGCTACTCATATGTTTCATAATGTACTACAAACATATAAAAATGCAAATACACTGACTTTCATAGTTGTTGCTGTTATTAATAGAGACATAAATTTTTGTTCTATTTATGCCAATTATATGTTCTTCTGTGTTATAAGTACATGACATTCAGTGGCATGTACAAATATATATATATTATATACAGAAAACTGGGGACTGTGAATATATATGGTAATTGTACCACTCATTTTACTTTTAACAGGTGTGCTAAAGAATACAACTTTCAGTGTCCCCAATGAGCTTGGTGAAAGATTGAAAGCCAGTCAATCAAGCGGTATGAATGATGATGATGATATAGAGATTGATATCATCAGCTTAGGGGATCCATCTAAGAGGTTAAAGGTCAAGACAGAGGGAATAGAGAAACAGCAGCTGAAGTGCTTTATGCCACCAAGCGAGGGAGCCCTTTGTGTAAGAGAGGCAGCAGAAAAGGTTTGTAGCATACAGTAATTAAGCAATTTGACAGGATAACAATTAATTGTATGTCTTGGGCCAGATTTATAATAACAACTACTGTAACTGTCATGGCTCAACAACCAATCAGGATCAAGGTTTCCATGCTAGTTACATTAATACCAAAGTTAACAGGCCCCAGGTGTTGAATCCCTTATTACAGAAGGTGATGTATCTCCATTCTCCATAGGTAGTTGATAGAGGATGTCATTTGACATATTATCCTCAAATTTGGTTCATATATGCTTATAGGGGTGACAATGATTTGGTTAGTTTATATTATGACATTGGATAAATCCTTGTCATTCGATAGACTGTTTGACATTGATCATTCAGCCAATTTTACAATTCAATTCAATTTCATTTTTTTTAATTTAATGCAATTTAATATAATTCAATGACTTCATCATCTGTGCATCTTTGGATCCATACGATTTTGTCCATTGCTTGCTCACCAAGACCTCCAGTGCTATACACCCCAAAACACTCAAGTTTCCAATGCGCATTTCTGTGACAATCAACAGATCGTGCATGCACTGTATGCATCCAAATTCATTAATTTACATGTCAAATGACAAAAATCTATTTTCAGTCTTGTATAAAACAAATAATGAATGTTGATTTCATTTGTGCAATGGACAGAATACTTAATTTGGTGATAGATGATATGAATGATCTCTGCTACACCTTGTTGAATGGATGGTTTCATGAGGTATTCTTATTCTGTACAGTGCGTCCCAGAATAAACGAAACCGAGATTTAGCGATCATTTTTCATTACTTAATCATAAATAAAATAGACAAATGACCTATCAATTTAAAGCTGTGAATCTCCTCTTTCATCTGATATTACTTAAATTATTTCTCATTCACGCATGAGTGAGCAAAAACAATTTGAAGAAAGGATACCAAAAACTCATTTGGCGGGGGGGTATCTGGGTTTCAAAAAGAAAACCACATTTCTGAAAAGTTCAATATCTGCTCTTTAATCTGGTGCCTAAATTACAGAAAATGGTCAAGAAATAAAAAAGTTCTGGTCATTTGAAATAAGGCTTGTATTTCCATAATTTCATGAGATAAACGTGTTTTCACCGGTTTCCCACAGAAGCTTTCGTACATGTCGTATGGTGAACAAAAGATTTAATGCATGGCTGATCGTCAACAAAACAGAGTGTCGAGAGTGTTTGAAAGCCAGCCTGGAGAACCTCTTCATTTTATGAAATTATTGAAATTCAAGCCTTATTTCAAATGACCAGAACTTTTTTATTTCTTGACCATTTTCTGTAATTTAGGTATCAAATTAAAGAGGAGATATTGAACTTTTCAGAAATGTGGTTTTCTTTTTTAAACCCAGATACCCCCCGCCAAATAAGTTTTTGGTATCCTTTTTTCAAATTGTTTTTGCTCACTCATGCGTGAATGAGAAATAATCTAAGTAACATCAGATGAAAGAGGAGATTCTAAGCTTTAAATTGGTAGGTCATTTGTCTATTTTATTTATGATTAAGTAATGATAAATGATCGCTAAATCTCGGTTTCGTTTTTTCTGGGACGCACTGTATAGTGTATCTTTCATAGATCAACACACTGCACAGTGGTATACATACAGTGGATATTGATCAAACAGAGTATGGTTTTATTTACATTTGAATAGGGTAATGTTTGGTAATTTACATGTGAAGTGCAGAAAAAATACTTGTTGACATGATTGCATGCTCAATGAAGCCTGGGGGGCACTCAGTATACAGGGATGCCAATTTTCAGGCAAGAGCCTGAATTCAGGCTCTGGCAATTTATTTTCAGGCCATAGTTTTGCATTTTGTGTACAAAATATTGTATTCTAGGTGATTTTCAGGCCCTCTGATCAATTCCAACTGGCACCCATAAGTATATAATGCATAGTTGGTATGTGCCGCGGAGGGGACCCCCATTTTTTACACTCAAATTTCTGTTCCATAGCATTCTGAATAGCATTATTCTGAACATAGCATTCTAAAAAGCGTTATTCTGTACATAGCATTCTATTAGCGTTATTCTGTACATAGCATTCTGAATAGCGTTTATTCTGTACATGGCATTCTGAATTGCATTATTCTGTACATAGCATTCTAAATAGCGTTATTCTGTACATAGCATTCTGAATAGCGTTATTCTGTACATAGCATTCTGAATAGCGTTATTCTGTACATAGCATTCTAAATAGCGTTATTCTGTCCATAGCATTCTGAATAGCGTTATTCTGTACATAGCATTCTGAATAGCGTTTATTCTGTACATAGCATTCTAAATAGCGTTATTCTGTCCATAGCATTCTGAATAGCATTATTCAGTCCATAGCATTCTGAATAGCGTTTTCTGTCCATTGTAATCATAAGCATTCATTATTTGTAAAATGTGAGATGTCCCATTATGTTATTTACCAGAAAATGTCTCCTTGCAAGGATTGTAGTTTCATTAAATGGGCCAACTTCAAACTTTGCTCATGTTTTTGTGAGGATAATCTCATTACATTTTGGGGTCACAAGTTCAAAGGTCAACAATATATTTTTTCTTGCAATACAGGGATGAACTTCAAGGTTGGCTCATTAATGCATATAGGAGTTTTGAGCTCATGAGTTCACAGGTCATAAGATGATCATTTTAAATTGTGACTGCATGGTGTCCAGAGTTGGCCTTGTTTATATTTTTTTTCAAAAGGTGGCTTCCAAAGATAGCAACCAGTATTAAGTGTTTATTTTTCTGATGGAATTGAAAAAAAATCTTTATTTCATCCCTTTTTTATTTTCTTATTTCTATACTTCTCTCTCATATTGCGAGCTACATACAATTGAAAGGCAGACGTATAAGCCGATTAATAATGAGCGTCAAACGTATATAAATGTTATACCTAATGTTAAAAGTCTGAACTGCCTCGGTCTTTACCTTCACTCTTTCTGTTTAATCATTTAGATTGGTGTTCATTTTAGACCAGTACAAGTTGGCGAGGATACATATTCACCAGTCATCCAAGAAATGATATATGCTGTAAGTCAATGCCCCCATTGATCAGGTCATTCACCTATTGCCATGGTAGTTTATATGTTTTACGCAGCACCACTGTCATGTGTATTATATAAAATGCACATTTTCCATGATGATTATTATTATTATTACAATACAAACTGTATTCTGCATGATGTAAGGTTCTTCAGTATTCACTGCTGGTAATCAGTAACATAGTATTTGTTGTCCAGGGGTCCGTTGCAGTAAGAGTTGCGTTTAAACACAAGTCAGAAAATCAATCGCAACTCCCAAATGCACGCTGCTGATTGGTTGAAAATCAAGTTGCGCATGATTGTTAGAGTTGTGATTGATTGCAACTCTTTCTGCAACGGATGTTTCTTTGGCTCCTTATTCCTAGCACAATCATACATAAGTTACTTATAAAATATTTGATGATTTTGTGATCTGTGTTCACAAATATCTGAACAAGGAATAAAGTGATATTTTGATGCCTACATCCACCATAGGTGGTGCTGGAGGCATTGAGGTTGTCTGAAATATATTGCACAATATTTGCCTTTAATACTGATTATGAGATTAACACTTATATTAATTTGATAGTTTGAACAATATCAAATAAAGTACTGTGTGCAAATAAGTTCACATCTGGCAATGGGGGAAGCATATATTTTGACTGTGCAGTCGAGAATCTGTCTAGTTGCATCTTGTAATATTTCTTTCTCTCTCTTTCTCTACAGGCAACAAGACAATTCCTGAGTGATCTTGTCAGAACTTCCCTTTCAAAGAGTTTTGGAAACAGTAAAGAACACAGGTATTACTTGCCATTTCCAATAGTCTGGTTGTAAATTTGAGTAATGCTGCAAATTGTCTTACCGTGAAATGATGTTTATAATACTTGCATTAGTCATTCAGCATTCATTTATTCTTCAGTCACACACTCAGATTTCATCCAGATTGCACCCAATTTTAAGTCTGATAATTTTAGCTATTATGTTTAGCTTGAAGAGCAATGATTTTATTTGTGATGTGTGTGGCCTGAAATGGTGCAGTTTGGATTGTACATGTGCAATTGAATGAATGGTACATTCATATCTCATCTTTTTTTCTCTCCCTATTCGATAGGCTTCCTGAAGAGATATTGCCCCTCCATGTTCATCAAGCTGTTTCTAGTTTGCCATCATGTGACTTCCTCACTAACAATCATCTAGGAGTGATTGCCAGCAGCTCAGATTGCAAGAAAGAATGAAATCAACTAGGAGTGATTGCATCAGCTCAGATTGCAAGAAAGAATGAAATCAACTAGGAGTGATTGCATCAGCTCAGATTGCAAGAAAGAATTAAATCAACTAGGAGTGATTGCATCAGCTCGGAAAGAATGTAACCTAATATTGATAGCATGTAGCTCAGATTGTAAGAAAGAATTCAATTAACTAGGAATGATTGCATCAGTTGAGATAGTAAGAAATAATGCAATCATTGTGGAGTGATTGTATTAGCTCAGATGGAAAGAAAGAATGCAATCATCCAGAAGCGATTGCAAGCAGCTCAGATAGTAATGATTGATCAGTAATGATTAAAGAAATGATTGATCGAACAATTATTTTCAGAGTGATTGAAATCAGATTAGATAGTAAAGAAAATGGTTGTTTGACACACTTAGATGACAGTCATTAATTGGCAAATGAAATAGGAGTTAAAGGGAAGTACATCATGCAATCATAATAACAATTAGAAATAAATCTGATCATCTAGACTTACTGTTTGAAATGGAGAGAACATTTTCACATCCAATGCGGGACGCTTCTTCAGCTCGGTAGGGATTGAATGGTCAACCATGTACCCTATAAGACTTGAATACATATATTAGTCATATACTGGGGTAATAGTATGCAGCACTCAAAATCATTATTTTTGTAACCATCATCATGTAATGGTTCTCCTTACAATCATAGGAATATGGGTTTGAATCCTACAGCGAGAAATCTATCCACATCGGCTGATCTCAACCCAGGTGAGGTGAATAGGTTTCTATAAGGGTTTAATACTTGAAAAAGCTGTGTGCGCCTTAATCGGTTGCCTAGCTTAGCCGGGGTAATAATAATAGCAGTGCATTTTTTAAAGCACCATGAGCACCGAAAGGTGGACCTGTGCGCTATATAAGTAGCCACCATTATTATTATTATTATAATACTTGAATACTTCAGCATCTATAGGGCAGCTCAGCTACACCTGGTGGGTGTTTCATAAAGATGTTCATAAGATAAGAGCGACTTTAAGAACGACTGGTGATCCTTTCTTTAAGTAAATGGTATACACCATAGGTGATGGTTTAATGCGTAAGAAAAGATCACCAGTCGTTCTTAAAGTCGCTCTTAACTTACGAACAGCTTTATGAAATGGCTCCCAGGAGTAATAATATTTCAAGTGTTCAAGTGCTATAAAGTATATGCCCATATAGTAGTTGTGCTATATGAATAGACCTATTTATTATTTTTAGCACTATAAAATGTTGCATATTATTATCATCATTATGATTTAATGCAATAAAAGTTTTACAGATTGGTTTATTATTAAGATATCTTGAGGAGTAGAATTCATCTTGGAGTTAGCTACATTGTACTTGGATGCCATTTTTGTCTTACCTGCATAGCAGAGTGAGACTATAGGCGCGGCTTTTTTTATGGAGGCAGCGGTGTCAACATTGGGGTCAACATCAAATCTTAACCAAAGGTTAAGTTCTTGAAATGACAGCATATGTTATATGGACCTAATTCATGAAACTGGGACATAATGTTAATCAAGTATTACTGTACATCCTGCCCAAGTTTCAGGTCATATGACCTAGGTCAAAGGTCATTTAGGGTCAATGAACCTAGACCATGCTGGGGATTCAATATCAAAATCTTAACCCAAGGTTAAGTTTTGGAATTACCATCATAACTATGAAAATGTATGGATCTGATTCATGAAACTTGGACATAAGAGTAAACAAGTATCACTGAACATCCTGTGCGAGATCTAGGTCACATGACGAAGGCCAAAGGTCATTAAGGTAATTATTAAATTGCTGTCATAACTTTCAAAGTTTATGGATATACATGTAGTTTATGAATTGTGGACATATGGGTAATCAAGTATCACTGACAAGTCTTAGGTCACATGATCAAGGTCAAAATGTCACTTTGGGTCAATGAACATAGTATTCTATCATTATATGAATGGTGTTTTTATGAATAATTATTTTATATTAGTTTTCAAAGTCAGCACTGCTGCTATATTGAATCCCATAATGCAGGTGAGACTACTAGAGGTGCTCCACTTGTTACTATTTCAAGCCAGTGTTTATATTTCTAAACTCCACTAACACCTGCATTGTGTGTTTCTCTTAGGCTTTGTACAGAGACAATCTGGTTCATTTAGGTAATAACAAGCTTTGCTTGAAATACATAACATTTTTTTAAATGTTGTTTTGGAATTAATTTGTATTTGAGCAGAGTGCATTTAGCATTGACTTCTACTCTAGGAAGATATATATAGAATGGTTGGTATCTATGTTCAGGGTGCATTGTCATAAAGATGTTTGTAAATTTATTCATGTCTGGTGACGCTTTCTTATTCTGGATGAAGTACCTCAAATAATGCATGTGTCTCAAGGCTTTTTCCTGATTCAGGTGGTGACTTCCCACGTTGTACAGGACATATATGGCTTTCATATGTTCAGTCTTCAGTGATCAGTCTACTGATGGGCATCATTCATCATGATATGGTATATCATACAATACATTTTTAGGGAAGAACTATGAAAATGTTGATCTCTAAAAAAATTATCTCAAGTTTAAAAGAAGGATAAGAATTTGAGGAAGCACTTAAGAATATCCCCAGTCATTTGTAAAGCCATACAAACAGCTCTTTGAAAGACATTAGCCAGCAATTATCATTTCACCAGGGGTGTTCCATGAAAGCTATCAGCACTGACTAAATTATTAAGAATTTCATTGAAATCCTGTATCTAGCTGAGAATCAATGACAGCTTTACTACCCCCCCCCCCCCCCCAGCTCTCACACACCACATAGAATCATGGCCTTCCAATATCTTGAATTATAAGGTTGAAAATAAAATGAAATCATTTCTAAGTTAGAAATATGTTATAGTGATGAATTGTTAGCACTTTATAAATCTTAAATGAATATAAAACAAAAATTTGGGTACGGGTGGGGTCAGGAAAATTAAAATATTTCAGAAATATTTATAAACATTGAGAAACTTAAGCATAGTTCATTGTATAAAGAAAATGGTTTCTTTGTGAAAGCATCATTGGTTTATCCCATAGATGTACATGGTCACACTTAATGTTGTTTTATTATTACAATTTGGATTTATATAAAAGAAATAAACTATTTGTGGGTGTGAAATCATGATACATACATTCATATTGAACCTAAATTTGATGGCAAATTGGAAGTCAATTGTAATTAGTGAATTGTTTATTGATTGGCTATGTTTGAAGATGGATATGATTTTGAAGGAATGACAGATGTATATTTTATTAGGTTTGTCTGATGGTCTTAAGAGAGAAGAACATGTGGCTGTTTGTATTGTATCAATGGTGTTTATTTGGATTGTTACATATAGGGTCCATGGTGTTAAAGGACTATGTTAGGAGAGTAAGTCATGTGTATTTCATATCAATAGTTATAACATTTCAATGCAGTTAAAGTTTCTTGCTTTCAATTTATTTATTTTTCCTTTTTCCCACGGACATGCAAAAGAGTAACTTCTGCACAGTTCAAATAATCAGTAATTTACCTTTATCATCAATATTGAAATGTCTCTCCACAGTCCATCTATACAGATGACTGTGCCTTTATTATATTGAATGACTTTTAGAAAGTTCAAATGTTATTTCTTGTGAAAGCTAGTTATATCATTGCCTAGAGTCTATTCATACTTTTACAATGATAATAATAAGAATAATTGTTTTGATATACTGTGCTTTAGTGTTTGATGAAGCAGATGTTTATGAACAGAATGCCAATCTTTTTAAAGATTATAATTATGTACACATTATCTCTCAACATTACATGAAATAAACATGTATTAGATGAATGTTAATATCAACAGGTTTTGTGTCAGTATATTGGTGTATTGCTATATTTTACTTTTCAAGAAGAGGGGAATAGAAATATATGAAGGGAGAGGGGGAGAACTAAAAGGGGAGGAGATTGAGAAAGAAATGGATCCGCAGATACTCTTTGCATACACCTTAGTTTCATACGCTCTGTATCCGTCCAACTGATTCATTTTTTGCCAAATCTGTCAATTTCTGGAGTGGATGAAAGTGGATATGGGCCATCCCGTCGGCTGTATCCTTTCTGCTTCTGTGTCCTCCGGCGAGTGGGACAGGGCCCTAAGAGAGAGAATGACATGGATCAGAGAGAGGGGGAGGGGTGGATATGGGAGAGAGACTGACAGAGAGCTGTAGGAGGGGATTCCAGGAGGGTTGATGAGGGATACTAACACACAGAGAGAGAGAAAAAAAACAGAAGTTAGGGATAGAGAACAATATGATTGAGAGGAAAGATGATCAAATGGGGTGATGTTGACATTGGAGATTGACACATGAGGGGTGGGGGCTTGTATTATAGTGAGATTGATAGAGAAGGGGTGAGACGTTTTCTTGGTTTTAGGTGTGAGAATGTAATCTTTTTTAACAATTACGTTGCAGCCGTATTCAACCCAAAAGGAGAACTTCCCCAAAAATTTAGAAATAATTTTATCTTAATTTTAGACCTTTCTTAATTTCATGGAAGTCTGTTACTCTGTTGTCAGTATTTTCTTCATCAGTCTGTACGGGGCGGAGGATCAAATTATGCGGCAATGGGATCTGCACTAGATTGGCCTAGTATTCAACCTATATAGTGATGATAGATATCAAAATGATGGTGTAGACTGCTCAGCTTTATCTATGATCTATCTCTGGTTGATTCCCTGTTTGGTATCATCTTGAATGGTTCGGATGCTGGGGTGAGAGCAGATTTATTGTGAGATAGCACCATGCATCTTTCATCACTGGGGTTGAGTGGTGCAGGATAATGACAATACTGACAACATCAACAGACAATTACCCTGAAGATTTCTCTTGAAAATAACGTCTGAAATTAAGGTAGATTCCCTATATTAATTTCTAAATATATATTTGATGAAGTTCTCCAAACGGGTACGTTGAATATTATATATTTAAGGTAGTAGGCCCGTGGTTGCAGGTAGTCTGCTGTCCAAACCAAACCCTTCATTCGAATCAAGGGTCTGAATGTGCAGCCTACTCATTTACATGCGATGTGCACTGAAGGCCCTCTCGAAACAGCAAGTTTTGTTTATGCTAGTCTTTGCGTGGAGACACACAAAGTTTCAATCACCATTTGTCTCTATTCAGCAGATATTGAATGTCAGCAATGTTTACAGCTGTGGAAAAAGCAGAACAGTAGCTTATATACCCTAATAGAAGTGCCTAGGTTTTGCGATACTCTAATAAAGGGTCTGTGGCTGAAGACTAGTAGTTTACGTAATCTGCCTTTGGCTTTGGCCTTTTTGCATCAGCTTTGGAGAAAACTAAGTTACTAACCATGACTAACGTTTTGTGGTCCCTGGAAAACTAAAGCACGAGGAAGTCAGATGCTTTAAATTCAAGAGAAGCTTGTTGAATTCACCAACATTTTTGCCCTATCAAGTACTTCTAGTCTACTCAGACGATAGATTTGTAAGTAGCAGATCGAGTAAAGTTTAAACGTTGTACAGTGCAGTGCAGCTCCGCCGCGGCCGGGGCCGGGGCGGGGCGGCTAGCCAGGGCAGGAGCTCCACTCTACCTAGACAGCTGGCAGCCGTCTGTTTCGAGTTTTTTTTTTTTTGGCAGTGTATACAGCCACACGCGTGTGTCTTTACCATCCAGCCACACGCGTGTGGTTATATCCAGAACACCTATCTGTGGATACCGCCACACGCCGCCAGTAATAACAGTAAAACACGTACCGGTATGTAGGTCTGACCGTCTATATCACGATCAAAATAACCTCATTTCTTCATTAAATTCTTACATTCTAAACCCCTTTGATATCCTTAGATCGTTTCAATTTCATTCTCACCGTCTTCTCTCCTTGCTTTTCTTGTCTTGTTACAAACGGTCGTCTGTTTAACAGCAAATTCTCTTTTTCTACTTGTGTCGATTCTGGCTTCCTTCGCGGTGGCAGACCCATACAGCGTTAGCGCAGCGCAGTAGTAGACAAACACAGTTTGGGTTTCGTACGTACGCGCACATAGCCTAGAGTCAGTAGAGAATCGACACAAGTAGAAAAAGTGTGGAAATTTGCTATTTAACAGGCGGCCTTTTGTAACAAGACAAGAAAAGCAAGGAAAGAAGACGGTGAGAATGAAATTGAAACAATTTAAAGAAATCAGAGTGGTTTAGAATGTAAGAATTTAATGAAGAAATGAGGTTATTTTGATCGTGATATAGACGGTCAGACCTACATACCGGTACGTGTTTTACTGTTATTACTGGCGGCGTGTGGCGGTATCCACAGATAGGTGTTCTGGATATAACCACACGCGTGTGGCTGGATGGTAAAGACACACGCGTGTGGCTGTATACACTGCCTTTTTTTTTACCTATGGATACCTATGGATGCTTCTGAACGCAGTCTAAGACTCTATATTCAGTTCCAAATTCTGTCTCCTTTTTAGGTTGGCCGGGTCATGTCCTGATCCTGGTGGGTCAGCATCAAACTTGAACTTCACAGGTTCACATCTCCAAATACTTATCCAATCCATTCTCGAAGCTGTGGACACTGGGTGCATTTACTAATTCATTACTTAGGCTATTCCAAGGTTTCCTCATTCTTATGTAAAAGGAATTCTTACGTTTCTCAGTTACTGACCTCGGAATGTACAATTTTTTATCATGACCCCTGGTAGGCCCCTGCACCTGTCCCAAATCTGGCATTACTTCCTGGTCATACCTGTGAAATAACTTGTATGTTTCGATCATGTCTCCTCGCGCACGACGATAAGCTAATGTAGGAAGTTTTACTTGAATCAATCTTTGTTCATATGGGAGGTTCTTAACCTCAGGTACCAACTTAGTGGCCCTTCTTTGTACATTTTCTATTGCTTGAATATGTTTCTTTAAGTATGGACTCCATACTGCATGAGCATACTCCAAATGAGGTCTAATCAATGCTTTGTATAGGAGCAAGAAGTTCTCCTTGTGAAGATAAACAAATGTTCTCCTAATAAGATTCATTAGCCTATTGGCTTTATTTATCTTTGACTGAAAGTGCTGGTCAAAACTTAGACCAAAAGCTTCAGTCTCTGTATTTTGGTTGTTCCGCTGAACTGCGTTGGCTCACTCACCAATACATAGACTGAAGAGCTTGGAGGCCCGTACGTACAGACAACGTATTTTAGCAGTAACGTTAGATCGAACAGCGGGAACCCGATTTTCCGATCGTTTTTTTGTACATAAAATGTCATATTATGAAAAAGAAATCACATCCATATTTACGAAAAAATGTTTAAAATTCAGAAATATCGTACCTTAGACCTCAGTTACCGCTAATT
Source organism: Lytechinus variegatus (assembly GCF_018143015.1). NCBI lineage: Eukaryota > Metazoa > Echinodermata > Echinoidea > Temnopleuroida > Toxopneustidae > Lytechinus > Lytechinus variegatus. Next base: position 23,062,984 of record NC_054758.1, read on the forward strand.
CTTTTGAAATGATGATCGAAACATTGTCATCTTCGATCCTTTCGTTGGTCAAGGTAAGTTGCCATCTTGGATGACGTCATCATCATTACAGACGTATTTACCAGTCGCTACCTATCGCGATTTGTGCCGCTGCTTTGCGCTGCGCTTGGACATATTGATGTGCGTGCGTTTGGAACTTGTCGCTCGCATTGATTGGCCAAGATATCGAAAATTTAATCGGAAAGCCTTGATGAAAGCACAACTCGTTGACGGCTGCCATATTTTCCTCTCCGGCAGAAAGTAAAAAAAAAAGGAATAACCCGGGGAATAACTCATCGGTAACGTATATTTTCAAAATATTATAAAATGTATATGATATCAATAGAAAGATTAGAGTCTAACAAAAATAGTGGACCTTCGTCCAAGATAATATAATGTCATTTAGAATCTAAAAGAAGTAACAAATCTGGACAAAACCCGTCCGCCGAATTGTCGGACCAGATTACACATGAAGGCTCGTACTATCACATTGCCGTCGGTAAATGGGGATTGTAGTAAAATGTCAGAAATTGTTGAATAAATCCCCAGAAACGACGGTTATTCCTGTCTAGTCAAAACTAAGCTTTGTGTCAACGATCACTCCTAAATCTTTACTAGTTTCAACTTGTGATAGATTATGTGAGGCATTATCATGTGTCATTGTATAGTCATTGGAATCATCATTTCTTTTACCTATTGTAAGTACACAACATTTATCCGGATGGAACTTTAATAGCCACTTGTCTGACCATGAAACTAGACGATCTAAGTCCGCTTGTAATAACTCAGCATCTCTGTCATTTTTTACATGCTTGTATAACTTGGTATCATCTGCAAATAAATGAACAGTACTTGACAATATCTGATCTGGTAGATCATTAATGTACATTACAAAAAGCAGGGGTCCGAGGACACTCCCTTGCGGTATTCCGCTGGTTACATCAGCCCAGTCAGAGAACACACCATTCACACATACACGGTGCTGTTGACCAACAAGAAATAACCTAACCCACTCGCATACATGAGCTTAGATATGCCAAATCCCTCAACTTTGGCTAAAAGTCTTTGGTGTGGGACCTTATCAAAGGCTTTCATGAAATCTAGGTAGATGACTTCAACTGCACCACCAACCTCCAACATATTTGTCCAATCATCTAACACATTGAGTAATTGCAACATTGTTGATCGTCCTGATACAAATCCAAATTGTTTTGAACTGAGAAGATTGTTGCTCTTCACATGCTCATATATTTCATCCCTCAGGATAGACTCCATGATTTTACATACAATACATGTTAAACTTATTGGTCTGTAGTTAGAAGGGAGTTTACGATCACCCTTTTTGAATACGGCACTGACGTTGGCCTTTTTCCACACATTTGGTACTACGCCTGATGCAAGAGAGTTTGAGTAAATAATACTCAATGGTTTTGCAAGAACAGGTGCCAGTTTACGCAAGACACGGGGATGCAACCCATCAGGCCCTGGTGATTTGGATATTCAAACTCTCTAGTTTCTTAAATACACACTCTTCAGTAATTACAATTGTGTCTAGTATGTGAACGTCATGACATTTAACAGATGGGAGTGGTCCATCAGGATCTTTAGTAAAGACACTAGAAAAATGTTTCAATAGTGCATTTGATTTCTCTACATCTGATTCTGTCAATGTTTTACTACTTCCAGTTCCATCTTGGTAGAGCGTTGGTATTCCACTCTTTACTTTTGTCTTATATTTTGCATACTGCCAGAATTTCTTAGGATTAGATTTTACTTCCTTGGCAATGTTTGACTCAGATCGTTTTTGACAATGTCTTGTTGCTGTCTCCACTTCTGATTGTGTTATAAGTTTTCTTCTTTTCTACAGTTTTGTCTCTAATATATCTTTCCCAGGCTCTGTGCTTCTTCTTAATCAATTTCAATGTGTCATAATCAACTGGGAAATCTTTTCCTTTGCCCCATGCATGTTTACCACATGTTACTACAGAAGGAATAAATTTTTTTAATTTATTTCTCCTCGTACACAGACGGCTCGATATCGTGCAGCCACCATCTGACCATTAGGGGACTTGCAATGCAAAATCCCCCGTCGGGGCTCTTCAATATTTGTCTTTAATGAATAAAAAAAATTGACAATTATTGGGACCAAAATGCAAATTAATTCCCTCTTCTTGCCTTTCTTGGCATTAATTGCCAAAAAACAGAGAAAAATCAAGTTAAAAGGAACCAAAACGGTGACTTACCTCGGCTGTCACGCAAATTCACTTCCCCGTTTTGTCCGATCTTAAGCATGTTAAGTAGCCTGGGGCGTTTTGGGGAGTGAAAGTTATATACTGTACGTATGGTCACTCCCCACTAACGCCTGGGAGCCCTACCTATATTTCCACACATACGGGTACAAGACCAGAAACTTTCGCCCCCGAGAATTCTACTTTCCCTCTAAAAGATCTAGCCCTAAAACATGAAAGTAGAATTCTCGGGTGCGAAAGTTTCTGGTCTTGTACCCGTATGTGTGGAAATATAGGTAGGGCTCCCAGGCGTTAGTGGGGAGTGACTCCATACGTACAGTATATAGCTTTCACTCCCCAAAACGCCCCAGGCTAATCTTAAGTACATAAACATATGGCCATTGAGTCCCCTGTACAGATCGCGCTAGAACTTCGGTCTCTGTATTTGGTGAGTGAAGCCAACAGAGTTCAGCTGAACAACCAACATAACAGAGACCGAAGCTTTTGGTCTACTCTCTACCTAGACGGTAGACCAAAAGCTTCGGTCTCTGTTGATTGTTGGTTGTTCAGCTGAACTTCGTTGGGAAAGACTTCCATATGTCCCCTCCACCAATTTAAAAAAAAACTTCCCCAAAACCCCCCTTCTGTCTTTCTCTTTTTTTCTTCTTTTTTTTTCTTCTTACTTCCGGTGGAAACTTGGATTCGAACCTCTCGCTGCACAACGAAGCATCTCCAGTCTGTCGCCTTACTCACTGAGCTAGCAGGAATTGTTGAAAATCATGGGTTTCATAACAATTAAATTATCAACCTATATTACGACTAATCTACTCTCCAAGAGTATTGGTTATTTATTTCTGACTAAATAAACCGATGCCAGTGAGAATTTATACACACACTCGAAGTTTTGACGGAATAAAGCCATATTTTGGTATGTATCCGACTTTTCCTTCTTAAATCTCTTAGATATATGTTAGATAATTCTTGATAAACCTTCTCCATATTTTTTTTCAATTATAGTGGAGGGGACATATGGAAGTCTTGCTCTCCGGGGGCTTAGTTCTAGTCTTGAGGACGCAATGATGATGTTTTTTCATATTCTGTCATATACTTCCTCATGGGATGGGAAGTGTGTCAAGACGTCAATGATGAAGAAGTATATGACAGTAGGCCTATTAGTATTAGTATATGAAAAAACATCATCATTGCGTCCTCAACTCAAGACTAGTTGGCTTCACTCACCAATTACAGAGACCGAAGTTCTAGCTCGATCTGTTCAGGGACTCAATGGCCATATGTTTATGTATTAAGTTCAGATAAAACAGGGAAGTAAAGTTGTGCGACAGCTGAAGTAAGTTACTTTTTTCCCCATTTTGTGGAATTTCAGGCCAAAGAGGAATAATAACCTTTATTTTGGTACAGATCTTATATTTTTGATATATTTTTATGAAATAAAGACAAAAATCGATGAGCCCCGTCTGGGGGAATTTTAGTCTTGAGGACGCAATGATGACGACTTATAAAATCCTGTCATATACTTCTTCATCATTTACGTCTTGACACTCTTCCCATAGACACATAAGAGACTGACTAAAACAAAGATGAATTTCTCAAGGATATTGATTTTTACACCTTCCTACGCCTAATGCGTAGGAAGGTTTTAAAAAATGTTAGATAAAAATGTAAAAAAAAATAAAGGTTTTTACCTAACTGATGCTGCGTAGACCCCTTGATCCACATGTAAACAACGGAAATCATACAATAGCATCGACCCTTGAACCGCTTATGTATGACGTACTAGCAATGCCGTTTTGAAGAATAATTTATAGATTCAAATTATTACTTCACAAATACTAAAATTTATTGCGTAATTATAAATCATTGGTGTAATACAAATAATTATTTAATAAGAATTTAAATCCTTCAAATTTCCCAAAGATAACCCTAATTCTGGATCAAATTTTGAAAAATTAACTCAAAGTGAAAACACTGTGTAGCAGGCTCAGTCCTAGTGGTGCCATTATCATAATTAATTGGGGAACCAACTTAGCTATAAAAGCAAATCAAGTTCCCACCTCCCTGAGTTAATTCTAAATTGCTTTTTTATTATGACAATCTAAAAAAAGAGATATATATGATTTTATGGTAATAGGGTCATGAAGTCAAATGTCACAGGAGTTATCATACACCTGAATTTAAACCCTTGATGATACACCTTCAAACTTGTCTCATACATGTATGTGACAGCAGATATGATTAGACTACGCGGTAAAATGTCACAGTTCATGAGTATGTATTTTTGTGTTCGCAATTTGAAGGATAAACTTAGCTTATTTTGGGTGTGACTTTGATGTGATTACGGGAGGGGGGTTCTTTATTTTTAAACTTCAGAAGTTATTATGTACATGCGTCTTGCAGTGGAAAAGGCATATATTTGGACTGTGTAGTCAAGAATCCATCTACTTCATATTTTATATTATTTTTTTTCTTCATTTGTCAGGTTTCCTGATTGATAAAACAAAGAACGTCTCGTAATGAGGGCTTTGTTCAAGAGGCTGAAATCCATTGATCATTGGAAAATGGCTGCAATCTGTCGTTCTTGTCAAATAAATCTCAGAAACAGTTTCCTGCAATCCTCTAGCACTGTAAGATGTGTTCAGACTATTCAAAGTGATTCTCTTGACCGAGTGCATCAAGGTCTCATACATGAAGGTAATGTGAATCGCTTGAACGGACCATCTTTCTGTATACCAAGAAGAGACTTCTCAACTTCACTTCCATTTCACCAAGAACTTTTAACTGCAAGGAAAAACTTTAAATCCTCAGTTTTATTCTTAGTCCCTCACTCAGTGACGTTTCGACTCTCTTCATCATGGGTCAAAAGCTTCCGGGAGAAATCTACACAACATCTTTCAAGATCATCAGGAGATCATCTTCATGAGTTAATAAATAAATACTGTACACAATCTGTTCTTGAAGATGATGTAAAGCGGGAAGAGAGCTATGCCCATGATTTGAGTAAGGCATTATTGACGGGTGAGAGATGGGCATTGGCTAGAGCTATAACCCTTGTTGAGGCAACACATAAAAAGGGTAAGAGACAAGCCCAGATCTTACTGAGAACAGTTCTAGATCATCTAAGAGAGGTTCAACTGAAGAACAGAGGTATCCCACCTTCATTTAGGATAGGTACGTACTTATCCCTTCCATCCCCCTTCCCCCAACAACAACAAAAATGAAAATAAAAATGAAATAATTGAATGAAATAAGATAATAAAAATAAATGAAAAATAAAAAAAATATGTAGGGTAGAATCACGAGATTGTATGAACTTATGAATTTGAAAAAAAAAATGTTGGACTGTTACTGGATATCTGACCACAGCTAAATGATTACATGTATGGTATATGTACGTTGATCATGTAATACACCGTTGTAATGAGATTAGTGTCATGAGTAGACAAAAAAATCATTGTGTTGAAAACTCTGACCAAAGTATACTTAATTTGGGTGTAATTAGTTTTCCACTTATATTTGAACAGTATGAGGACAGTGGAATTGATGTAGATTCTAATGTACGATAGTAAATATTTCTTTAAACTTGAAACAAATAAAAACAATGAAATAGATAGAAAAAAGAGTGCTCAGGGATGAGGTTCACTTGATCTTGCAAATAAATACAAAAATCTCCTACAGCATTTAATAGGCATTAAAGGGTTCGTTTAACTTTGTGAGAAGCTGATTTAAAAAATTCTCAAACTAAGATGAAATATGTTTATGAGTTTATGTATTTGTTCCAAGAAACCCTAGAAATCATCTTTATTTCGGATGAAAAGTTGTTAGTATGTGGGAATATGTGATTATATTGGATCGCGTCTACTAGACGATTTTTCAAATCACTGAGACTTCGCCAATTTGAAATAAATTGTACGACTCCCTCTGCCGTTGAGATCGTACTAGTATTAACGGCTACGCAAGCGAGAACTGTCAATCAACCAACAGTGAATAGTGGGGGGGGGGGGGAGGGCCTCTACGGCCGGTGTCGGCGGCTGCACTGAGAATTGTAAACATTACATGCAGCGCATGTTCCGCTGGCCCGTGCCGTGTAATGTAGCGCCTTGCCGGTTCTTGGGTGTCGAAGCAGAGAAATTCACTTTCAAAGAAGAGAAACAGAATCTGAGCGCAATACAAGATACGTACAGACCCTTTTAGATAAGAAAAATTGCGGACTTACTGATTCCTCGCCGGGATGATAGTAACGTGGCAAATTTGGGTCGATGTATTACTTGAAGATAATCTAAAGTGTAGCATAAGAATATGTGCGATCGAAAACATATCATACATGTACTTAATGGAATAAGGACATGTGGTCTCTCGAGCTCTGTGTAGTATGTCGTGAACTGAGGGGAGGATCCGGGGCGGGGGGAGAATGCCTTCATCCCATGCATGAACGTTTCATAGTTGATGTGGGTATGCAAATTACTTGGTATTACGTAAGACTCTTCTCATATCGCTCGAAAAATGAACATAATGCAGGACATAATGTTTTCATTTCTAATGCATGTGCAGTCATATGATTATAATATTTCATATATTTAAGACTGAGCTCTGATGGGCCGAGCACAACTGCGCTGGCTGGTCAAGGAGGGGAGGGGGGGGGGGGCAAATCCGACTTGCACCCCCTTTTTGAGAGTAGTAATCAAAACTTGTGAGGTAAATATGCCATACATTTTTCCCACGTGTGCACCACCCACCCCCCCCCCCCTTGAACGGGAGGTCCTTTCCTCTTCTTTTTTTTGCTTGACAAATTTTTGGCGAAATACCTTTTAGATGAAAACCTTTTTATTTTTTTTGCCAGTGTCAAAATTTTCTCAGGAAATGGTGCCCCCTCCCTTTAGAAAGTCCTGGATCCACCCCTGCACAACATAAATCTGTTTATCTCCCCCTCCAACACATAACTGCACACAGCCAAACAACCAATGTAATGTGATTCCTAAAAAGAGTTAGTAAAAAGAGTTCGTGCAGTATAATATCTATATATATATATATATATATATATATATATATATATATATATATATATATATATATATAAAGGTATATCTTGGGCATAAAAAGGACATAAAAATAATTGCATTCTGCGGCCGGCGGCGAAAGTATAAAAATATTAGATTCTGGATTGGCAGCGTTGAAGCATAATCTTCCGCCGCCAGTGCCAGAATGTATATTTTTAGGTCCTTCGGGGATGGTAAGAAATATTTCCATCCACGTTTCACATCAGCAGATACAATACTTATTATCATTTAGGAGGGATGTCCCATGCAACTAAAGTCTGATTTTTTAAGTACATCGTAGCTTTATTTTTATAATCATGGACCTACTATGGCCTAAATTAATGATGCCAGCGCGAAGCGCAAGTTAATGTTCACTCTTATATTTCGATTTGAAAGGAAATATAGGAGCGCGAACTGTTTTATGTACATGTACATCTTAAACGGGTCATTCTACTCTTGGTAATCAAGCAGGGTATGGATATCTTAAACATTTTGATTTATGTTCTCGCGTATAACATTGTTTAAAATTTTGGCATGAATCATAGAGTGTAATTAAACATTATGATTCAACCCACACACACACCAAATTATCCATATCCAACTATTACGATAAATTAAAAATTAGCAAGATCGAGGATTGTCATATTGTAAGCATATTGCTTTTAAAAAAATGACTGAAAGCCGAGATTCAAACTTACTATTTAATTTGCATTGATTATACAACAGAATGGTGCGAGCGCGGAGCACGATGCACAAGTTGAAAATTGTTAATATTTTGACATGAAGAGCTGAATCGGGTCATTCTAAAATACGGTCTTATGGTAAGTGTAAAGATTATACGCTAAGCGAGCTGAAATTTGCTGAACATTGGATAAACTGTTCTGTAATATTGCATATTTTCCTAAATAATGATAAGAGCGCATGTAGAACGCAAGCTGATTTTTTTTTATATATTCGCGATTGAATTTTTTTGTATAATGATTTCTATTTTTCTGTTTTTCAAATCGTTCCTCTTTCCTTATTTCATTCACATTTATTCTTCTTCTTCTTATATCCTTTCTTATTGATCCTCTCTGTTTCCCCTTGCTCTATATAGGCATAGGTAGAAAAGCCCAAGAAACTCCAGAATCCTGAGACGTCAAGATGGTATTTTGTACCAAAAAAATATGAAGTCATGCACCAACCTAAAAATATCAATTCAATCGGATTTTTAAAAAAATGTGGAAAGACACATAGTGTTCGGCGACAGGGCATATAAAGTTAAAGAATAAAATAAAGAAATGCTAGTAAACGCAGAGAGTTGAGTTTTAAAAGTTCCTCGATCTTATATTCAAACCCTATATTTTTATTTCAATAGCATTTTCGTGAAATTCCTTATATAAAATTGCATTATAAAGGGTTATACATGTATAAAGCTATTCCCGGGATGCACGGTTTCAAATCTCCCGAAATTTTCGGAATTTCGGGAGATTTGACCTTTTCCAGGAAGGGTTCTGAATGAAACAAATCAAGGAAATTTCGGGAAATCCGAAGATTACAAGTAAACAATAATTAAACATAGCAACTATCAACATTCATGTTATATTTTTTTTAATTGTTTGCTGAAAATTTTCTGTTCGCGCTAACGGATTTCGTAATTATGTTGATCTTTCAAAAAAGGGCATGAATAAACGGGTTTTAAGTCCTTAATTTTGTTTCGGCTGGCTACATTATTAATTTTGTACGATTTTTTTTTAAATATCAAACTAGAAATTCCAGGAAATGTCTATAAATTCGAGAAGTTTGTTTTGGATCTGTGGAAACACCGATGCACATGACCCTGGGAAGCGGTGGTGCTAAATCCCCTCCAAGATTTATATGGGGGTACAATGCTATAATGTACTGGTTTGATCCAAACACCTTCATTTCGGAGGGGATTTTTTTTTATATATTTTTGATTGTATGATTATTTTGCTTTAAATTTTAATTGTTTTCCTTTGTCAAAACTGCTAGTTTGGTATCATTAGTAAATCGTAATATTCAACTTTTTCTTATTTTATTTCCATATTTATTCTTTCTTTTCTTTTTTTTCTTTCCCTCTTCCTTTTTAAGGGGGAACTGCCCAACTTATTTAAATTCAGGAGGGCGTCCCCCCCCCCTCGCTTCCATTTATCGATACCTTTCCCAAATTCCCTTCATTGGTCTGCAAATCTTATTTCGACGTCAAAGTGTACACTATTATACAACACATGAAAGAGAGAAAATTGGGAGAGAGACGTAAAATGAAAGGACAAAAACGATAGTGTGACGTGGTTGAATTCTCTAATTATTCACAAAGTGCAACCCTGGACATGGAGGAATGGGGGGGGGGTCTGAACATGTCGTGATTTTTGGAATCTTGAAATGAATATCATTACATCATTATGGGATATAAACAGGGGGAAAAGACACACAAGAACATAGCAGACATTTTCGTTTCTAAAATCAAAATGTGCTTTGTTTTTTCTCCTTCAATTTCTTGTCTTGTCCGAGGTTGGAGGTTGGTTGCCAGCGACCCCCTCTCTTCACGCCAGCACATTTACACACTGACGAAGCGGATCGGAGAGATGAAATCGTATATCTCCAGAATGGTCGATGAAAAAATTAAAATTATTGAAAGGAGTAGCGGGAACGGAACGCTACAGATTAAGCCAACCCGCGGCCCCCTGAAAAAAAATGGAGACGAGGGAATTGGAAGGGGCAAGTAGCGTATTTGTTCTAAATAATGATAATGATAGTAATAAAATAATATCAGATTTATATAACACACGTGTCCATCTTGTTAGGTGCTCAAGGTGCCAATGTATCATTTTACTGCTTGATTCGTGTGATCAAAACGAACATACCTATAATCCTTTATTTGAGCCCCTCGCCCGCGCAAACGAAAAACACTCTACGAACTTCCACAACCATGCAATAGAGAGAGAGAGAGGGGGGGGGGGAGGGGGGAGGGAGGGAGTGGTGTTCATTTTCAAAAGTGATTATTTTATTTTATTTCTTTATTCATTTATAGTTTTGCTTACGAGCTACACTCCATCGTAAATGTTCAAAATGTTTGTCGGTATAGCCCTTGATTCTACAAACGTATACTACCGGTACCGACGTCAGACGACCATGAGTCTTGGAAGTGTTCGACACTCTCAGTCACATTTTCTTTCGCCATACCAAGGCCCAAGGGGCATTACCAGCTTTCTCAGTTTTGGCATCATTCATTATTCATTTCATTTATTTATCTGTTATATATTGGAGGGCTTGACGTACTACTAAGGATCGAAGTTCTAATACAGTCTTATCTTACCATATCTCATAAGGTCTAAATATATCACATTTCAGCTCATTTTATTGTATACTTTTTATTTAGAACTGAGAGTTGAATATTCTGGGCAGTTATTGTAGTCATGAACAAGATGCGTATCTATGATTCATGCATGCGAGCGCGAAACACAGAAGTAATTTTTTAACATACTCACCTACAAAAGTATCCATTTTGCAGTGACTCATGAATAAATATGTCATACAAATCTCACCAATCAATAAAATGCGAGCGCGAGTTGTACATTTTAAAAACCTCGGACATAAAAATGTATATTCGAATCACATTTTCAACCAAAAATTGGATGGATATATTATAAGCATAACTTTATGATGCGAGCGTGAAGCGCGAACTGAAATTCTAATTTTCCGCCCAAACTCGGACATTCTAAGCACTTTTTCTGTCATGTACAATAATTTTTTATGAGTATTATTGAGAACTGAACATATTAACCACGTTTTTTGAAGTCATTAATAGGATGAGTAAGCAATCAATCAATGTGAGCGCGAAGCGCGAGCTGATTTCCCCCACCCCCCTCTCTCTCTATATATATATGTAACTCGACAATCGATGCGAGCGCAGAGCGCAAGCTGATATTTTTTCCGACATGAAAAGTGGACTTTCTTACATGGCGTATCTAGCAGGGGCGGCAAGGGAGGCACGTGCCCCGGGAGCCACTTTCAGTGGTGCAAAATGGAAAGAGGGATGCTAAGAAAAAAAAAAGAAAACAAAAAATGAAGAGAAAAGACAAAGGAATTAAGACGCAGAAAAGGAATACCGCTGACGGTGTGATTAATACCCCCGTCCTATGCACCTTTAATGATCTTGCATGTCCTTACCCAGAGATGAATATTCGTGACAACTTTTGATTAGTGATCTACTTATATTCTCTCCTTGAATTCTAACAAACACTCCTTATAAAAATTAAATCCTTTTTCAAACGCAAATGTCATAACTTTTAATCTATAGCTACGAGTTTGCATAATTTTTTTTATACCTTTTCATTAATTCTTGCAAACAGTTCGGAAGTATATTTTTCTGGTTTGTCAAAAGGGAGATAAAAACTCTCCATTAGTTTTACAAACGATAATTAAAAGGACATTTTTAGGTGAGGATATACATGTTTGTGTAAAACAATAATCAGCTCGCGCTTCGCGCTCACATTAGGGCCTACCCCAATGAGATACGTATCCTTTTCATGAATTCCTACAAAAGTCCTAAAAATTATCGATGTTTTGATTTCCATTCGTTTAGATTTATCAAACTCATTGTTCTGTAACCTCCCACAAAAAGATTCGACGAAACTTTAACGTCTACAAAACTCTGCTGCCCGTCTCCTAACGTACACTGAAACGTATGACTCCATCTCGCCAATCCTTCAGTCCTTACATTGGCTGCCTGTTGATAAACGAATCACCTTCAAAATTCTTTTACTTATACATCATTCAATCTATATTCTCTCTTCCCCATATATCTCCGAAGCTCTATCTCAAAATATTAGCATTCATGTAGCTCTGATCATCATCTGATGCTCTATTGCTCCCGACACCCAGAACAAAACACAAATGGGGGACCATGCATTCTCTGTTATAGGACCAAAGCTATGGAATCAATTGTCAAATTTTCATCAACAGAAACATTAAAGTCCCAGTTGAAAACTAAATTTTGATCTCCCACTAACATTCAGGAGAATTCAAAATCTATACCCTTTCGCTTTATATTGTTGGTGTGTGTTGTGTTTATTTTTTTTTTCTGGAAGCGCCATGAGCACCGAAAGGTGGACCTGTGAGCTATATAAGCCACAATTATTATTATTATTATGAATTATTATTATTGTTAGTATTATGATTATTATTATTATTATTAAAATTTCCCCTCAATATATTTTTTCAGCTCACCCTCGTGCTTGCATGAGTTGCTTAATTATAGATACGCATCGTGAAAAATGTCCCGATTGTAGGTCTCAATATCAATTTTCGGCTCGCGCTTCGCGCTTGCTTTCATTGTCTGGATATGCATTATGTTAATCATTACAAAAATTGCTTAGAATATTCCTTTATACGATCTTAATAGGCACGTGCTTAGCGCTCGCATACATTGTTTACGCTAGATACGCATCATTTGCATGATTAAAAGAAACGGACTAAACTATTATTTTGTTTTGACTGGTCAACTGCCGAGTATATAATAGACCTACAATTTGAAAGGGGTGCGATTTTAGCACTTGCCTGGGCTTCGTTTGTTCTAGATACGTCACTGCTGACATGGGGGATATTCATTGAAACAATGCAAGCGAATAGCGCGAGCTGAAGTTTTCTATATTATGACCCGACAACTAAACATTCTAAGTAGGTTATTCTTTAAATGTAAATATCAAATTCGATGTACCTCAATAAAAAATCATTGCAAGCGCGAAACACAATAAGCTATTTTATCTACACGTATATACGAAGGTTATCATCTCAACAATATATTTTGTGATATAAATACTTGATCACGACTGGACGTTGTACAACAATAAAGAACAAGCTGTCTATATTGCGAACTAAATTTACTGATCTGAAAGGGACTATTTTAAAAGTGCTGCCCAACACGTATATAAGAATTTTGTGAATATATTGAATACTCTAATTGAATGACGACAATTTTCGCGACTGGGACCTACGGCCGGGCAATTTTAATCACTGTACGTAAAAAATGATGGGCTTAATTTTAAGGGATTTAGACATAAAACCTATACATTCAAAGCATTTTATTAGAACAGCCCTGTGTGCCTACATTACACTGATGGTATTTATCCTATATACATGGAGTAGAGGAACATTCCTTCGTGACAATCAGTTCTATCATTTTTCCAGTAGGCGTCAGTCCGACAACCTCTTTTCTTTTAATTTTTCCCCCTTTTCCACTTTTCTTCTTTCTCTTCTTCCCCACCCTTTTCCCTTCTATTTTCCCTCTCTTCCCTTATCCCGACAGTCACGCATATTAACCGACGATAAAATATCCAGAGTGGTGGTGGGGGGGGGGGTCTTACCCTGTTAGAGATGGCCTTTCAATATTGACGGAAATACAATTATGCTCATTCACAAGCATTTGTTTTAAAATACACGAATTCAAGTGTACTGTTACTTGATGGCTGTGGTGATGATGGACTAATTATTCCATGGAATCTAAAAATTACAGTGATTGGATCGAGCAGAAACGGGAACTTTCGTGATTGACGGTGTGACTAGTTTTGTTTAAAATTCTGACTCAAACTAAGATTTTTACATTGTTTCATTTTTCATTATTTTCCTAAAATGAACATGATATGATGATATATATAAACAATGCCAGATTGAAGGAAAAGGATGCTTCATAATACGCTGAAATAATGAGGGGTTTATAAAAAAATTGTGTAAAGAAAATCAATAACCAATTTACAGGTTTTCAGGTATTACGAGCTAGAAAAGAACACAAAAAACTATCTTCACGTAAGGTTCATAGGATTGTGTAACAAAAATCAGATTGCGTCTTTATACTGTAAAGAATTTACGGAAGGAAGAGCGAAGGGAAGCAGAAAAGAATAAAATAGCGGGAAAGAAATGGAAATTGAAAAAGAAATGTGATATGATTTGAAAGGTGTCATGAGCGGATTATATGGCGGAGAAATGTAAAGAATTATTGACCCCAATCATGGATAAAATTAAATACGGCTACCCCTTCCAAAAAAACACACTGTCATACATGCAAATCAAATACACAAAACAAACAAACTTATGCATAATAATTTGTAGGTCTTATACAGTCATGATATTCCAGGGTCTCGGGAGTTGAGATGTTTGGGTTTGCAAATTACTACCCTATATCTAACACGTTCCAAAATAGTCTAAAACGGATAGGCCCCGATCGATCGGAGGGGGGGGGGGGAAGCAACAGGACCCGGGAGTTTCTCCCAAGTATCTTACGTGAAGATATGCCTATACCGAAGATTGTTGATGGGAACATAGGCGGCGGAAGCGGGGGGGGGGGACGGCCCCCTAATTTTTTTTGTTGATAATCTTTTTTTTTTTTGCTTGTCAATTTTTTTTCCTGCGTGATCCCCCCTAAATTCACGTGGACCCCCCTGAAACGTGTGTTGCCCCCCCCCTAAAATTTAGGTTGATGACCTTTTTTTTCCTTGTCAAAAATTTTAGGTAAGCAACTCCTAAAATTTAGGTTGATAACCCTTTTTTGTGGGCGCTTGTCAAATTTTTTACCTGTGTCCATGAAAATTCAGGTGGACACCCCCTAAATTTTTTGGCTTCCGCCGCCAATGGATGGGATGATCTATGTTGGGGGAGCTCGTGGAGAACGTAAACACACAAACACGATGGTGGATGATGAAGTTTCCATGTCAGGGGCACGGGGGGGGGGTGGAGGAGGGGAGGTCACTGCCTTTCGGGCTGCCTTTATTCCCAGCTATGTTCCGTGCATGTAAACATGCACATCGACATATCATGACAAGAGTTGCGCTCGGATACATACATGGAGCTATATTCAGTGCATTCGCCTCTTTTATCGTCCATATCAGTTTATCTCGATCGAACCAGTCGACGGACGTTTGCTATATCGTGACCAGGTAAAAGAGAATAATCAAGAACCACAAGGACGTATTGTAGTTTATGCAAAGGTAAAGCAAAGAACAGAAAGGTAATTTTGGGGGGAGGGGCACAATATAGCTTCTGGAAAATCACACTCCATCCCTCCATGATCCACATAACCAAAAAAAAAAAAAAAAAAAATCCCTACTCAACACTGTACGCAGCTCTGGGATTCTTCATGTATTTGTAGACCTGGCCGTTATTTAGCGTTATTTTCTGTTGCCGTTTTATTTGCTACTAATTTATGTCGCCAAAATATAAATTCATCAAAATCCCATGGTCTATCCATAGAGCTATTGGTCTATCATTCGAGGCATACATGTGGCTTGACCCAGGCTATAGCATATACAAAATGTACAGACCAAAGGCGGAATGGACACTCACGAGTTCGACACCTGACAGTACATTAGATTCCCCAATGAAATGCAAGCGATACACACACAACTAAACCCTTTCACCATAGAGCTATTACAGACTTCAAGGCACATGCGCTTATCACACAGAGCGGACACCGAGAGAACACAGACCCCCCCCCCCCCCCCCCAACAAACTTCGAACACAACAGATCACGGAGAACTGAATTCCGCCGTGGTAAGCTCCGCCTACTTTCTTACATACATCACAAGGTGGCGCTATATAATATTGATTTAAATTGGACACAGAATCATGAATCAACCGTCGAGAAGTGCATTTTGCTCTCCAAACATTGCCTTAGATTTTCAGTTTTTAAAAACACTTCCCGAATATGTTATGATCCCAAACTTTCACATGGGTATTTTTGAGTTGTTAGTCGAATGTTCATAACATTTTCAAAGAGCAATATGATAATTTTTTAAATTGCTCACAAAGTTAAATATTCCCTTTAATATATAGCACCATCTATCATGAAATAATCTTTTCCGAACCTTGACACTATTATTATTGATGAAATGAGGAAGGCAAAAAATACACCAAACTCTCAATGTAGTGTATCTGATTCACTTCAAACTGAAAAGATTCAAGCCACTAAGGACTGAAATCTGTTTGGTTTACATTTTTAATATTAGGTATATTATGTTGATTCTTTACTGATTCAAGATTCAATATATTTAATTCAATTCTCATAAATTACTTACAGATTTATATCCAAATTAATATGAAAAGGGTCACTATGAAAAGAAATCAAACAGAGTTAAATAGTTTGTTGCACATGTAATTACAAATTTGAACTTAAACAGAATGTGTCATAAAATGAAAATTTACTTTTGGGAAAAGGCTGCCTTTCAATAGGAGGCATTATTTGAAAACAGAATAAACAGAGTCAAAATAAGCAGACATTCTAATCACAGATTTGTATTTTTCCTACAGGATTGACAGGTCCCCCAGGGGCTGGAAAGTCTACTTTCATTGAAGCAATGGGAAAGAAATTGACTAGTGAAGGTCACCGTGTAGCTGTCCTTGCTGTTGATCCTTCATCATCTATTACTGGAGGTGTGATCTTGTCCTTTCTTTAATAAATAATCATCAACAATTTTTGTTTCTTTTCCCAGGACAAGCTGTTTAAATAATAACAATGGGACTATATTGGTTCAAGTTTGATAGTCCAATGTAACTGTTTTATTGCTTTAGTCTCAAAGGGGGAGGGGTAGGAAAAAGTGATATCATTTTTAACTACCTTGTGTGCATAAAGTTCTCTATGACTATTGATGTGCAAATTCTGGCAGCATATATTTAACATGCATTTTATATTTTATCTGTGTACTGTAATTGACTTTGAGACAGTGTATCTGTTAGGTAATGTACCACTTTGGTCAATATGTAAATATTATTTAAAGCTTTGAAAGGTATTTTTGTTTGAGTTGGTTTATAGTTTGATTGAGCTCAAATCATGAAATGGTACACAACACACACTCATTCATGTCTGGTATATTGGTACACTCACTTATTCCCATTCAATTCTTTATTCCATTTCCAATCAAAACATAATACAAAGTTATACAGAGTAATACAAATCAAATACAATTTTACAGACGAGCATTCTTACTTCGTAAAACAAAACAAAAACGGTATAATATTGAGCATGAATGGAATTGAGGAAAAAAGTGGAAATAGTAGGGGGAGGGTAGGACAAAGAAGTTTCATTCTTAATGTCTGTTACTGGATTGATAGATCACAATAGCTGAATATTCACAAGCTGGCCAGAGATTCTTATATGAACATCAGGGCCCTGTTGTACAAAGAGTTACGATTGATCCGATCAATCGCAACTATGGACTGCCAGCAACGTCAACATCTATTATGCATGTTTGTTCAAAATATTTTCTAGCTGAGATGTATATCCATGCATTCATTGTTTTCTTAAAAATTCACTGCGCATCTCTCTGCATGAAAAGGACATTGTGCAAATTTTTCATAGAAAAAATTATGACACTGATGGACTTCCATAGAGTTACGATTGATCGGATCAATCGTAACTCATTGTAAAACAGGGTCCTGGAATGCAACGAAGTTAGATATGGTAATATGCCCATGAGCCATACACTTATTGTAGCTCTAGAGAGGGTGGAGTCCATTGATTCATTTCATCAAAATCTCTTCAGAAAACATCACATAAGAAATCAGAATGCTTTCCATCAACTCCACCAATCAGGAGTAACTGGTAAGATTTTGAAACAATTTTCCTCCAATAGAATTCTAACCTGCGTGCCATGATGTCACATACTAAGTGTGTATTAGCTCAATTTGGCAGAGCAGTGGTTTTGCAATTGGTAACTCAGGCTCAATTCCCAATAGTGCACTAGTGCCCTTTGGTTTATTCTCATTAGCAGATCCCTTGTAAAGGACCTGAAGCTGCCAGTCCTCTGGTTGTTTGCTACAAGCTTTCAAGTGCACCACCATCTCCATGTTCCTCAATCATTTTAATTTCATGGTCTGTATAACGTTTGTTTGATTGTCCTCTCCTAGGTTCTCTCCTTGGTGATAAGACCCGGATGACAGAGCTTTCAAGAGATCCTAATGCTTACATCAGAGCATCACCATCAGCTGGTACACTTGGAGGTGTGACAAGAAATACCAATGATACTATATTACTATGTGAAGCAGCTGGCTATGATGTCATCATTGTGGAAACGATAGGTATTTATGTAATGAGTGAATTTGATGTATGAAAGATAAAGAACCTGCAAGGACTGGAACAACCTCCAACAGGATCCAGTCTATTACCCCACTGTTGGTGCCTACAAGACCTTCTTAAGTGGGATGCAGAAGTTAACACCACAAACAAGAATGTTTTTACTATTAAACACATGTAAATATTCGCACCTGCACTCCTATAACAAGAGCTTAATTTATTATGAAAATTGAAATATTAAACAGTATGTGAACAGTTCCACACAGACACACACCGGTGTGTTTATCTACATCATCGTCGTCTGGCCACAATTTCAAAATGCTACTACTTCGCCATTTCAAGTCCGATTTCAATTCTGTTTGGTTTATATGATAGCACTAGGTGGGGATTCAAAAATTCTACACAGAATTTTGAAATTCATTAAATATGCTAATTTATGCACATTTTTAAAAATTCACATAGAATGCTTCTTTTCTTTATTTGTGGAACGATCTTTATATTTTTTCTTCAACCTGTAGGGCTTCATGAGGTTCACCAATCTTCTACACATAATTTTGAAATTTTGATTAGAACAATTTTTATGCTAATTTATGCAAAATCAATTTATGCATATTTTTAAAAATTCACATAAAATGCTTCTATATATGTTGAATGATTTTGATTTTTTTCTTCCATCTGGTAGAGCTGCATGAGGTTCACCAATCTTCTTCACAGAATTTTGAAATTTTGACTAGAACAATTTTTATGCTAATTTATGGGAAATTAATTTATTCATATTTTTAAAAATTCACATAAAATGCTTTTTCTTCTTTGTTGACCGATTTTTACTTTTTTCTTCTTCCATTTTGTAGAACTTTATGAGGTTCACCAAACTTCTACACAGAATTACAAAGAAATGTTTTTTCTTCTTCATTTGTTGATCAATTTCAATTTTGTTTGCTTTATATAATAGCTCGAAGTGGTGATACAAAATTTCAACATAGAATTTTGAAACTCATTAAATATGCTAATTTATTCATATATTTTCAAAACTCACAAAAATTACTTATTTATTTGTTGATTGACTGGTTATTTTTGTTCCATCTGAGAGCTACATTAGGTTCACCAAGGTTCTACACAGGGTTAAGAAACTTGACTAGATGATTATTAATACTTAATTCATATGAAATTTATTCATAGATCACAAAAAAAATGCTTCTATGTCATTTCTTCATCAATTTCAATTCTATATCCTCAATTTATGTCACCAATATAATTCACTACAGTGTCAACTGGGTTGAAATTAAAATTGTGTTAAATTTTGTTGCGAGATGCCGGATGAGCTCCCCATCATTGATGTGCTAGTATGTTGTTATTGTTCGTTTCGGGCATATTTCACATCCTAGTAGTCTTCTTAATAGACACTTGGTGTTTAGAACCTAATTAAAATTTAACTTTAATGTTCAATACTACCATTTTGTAGTTTTTTTTCTTTGTTCTACAAAGAAAAAATAATTTATATTCTTATAGTCAATCAGAGTATGTTGTTGCTGAGAGTATGGTTGACAAGATAATTCTTCTGATTTATTTCAGGTGTTGGTCAATCGGAGTATGATGTTATGATGACAGTATGGTTGACAAGATAATTCTTCTGATTTATTTCAGGTGTTGGTCAATCGGAGTATGATGTTGCTGACAGTATGGTTGACAAGATAATTCTTCTGATTTATTTCAGGTGTTGGTCAATCGGAGTATGATGTTACTGAGAGTATGGTTGACAAGATAATTCTTCTGATTTATTTCAGGTGTTGGTCAATCGGAGTATGATGTTGCTGAGAGTATGGTTGACAAGATAATTCTTCTGATTTATTTCAGGTGTTGGTAAATCGGAGTATGATGTTATGATGACAGTATGGTTGACAAGATAATTCTTCTGATTTATTTCAGGTGTTGGTCAATCGGAGTATGATGTTATGATGACAGTATGGTTGACAAGATAATTCTTCTGATTTATTTCAGGTGTTGGTCAATCGGAGTATGATGTTACTGAGAGTATGGTTGACAAGATAATTCTTCTGATTTATTTCAGGTGTTGGTCAATCGGAGTATGATGTTGCTGACAGTATGGTTGACAAGATAATTCTTCTGATTTATTTCAGGTGTTGGTCAATCGGAGTATGTTGTTACTGAGAGTATGGTTGACAAGATAATTCTTCTGATTTATTTCAGGTGTTGGTCAATCGGAGTATGATGTTGCTGAGAGTATGGTTGACAAGATAATTCTTCTGATTTATTTCAGGTGTTGGTCAATCGGAGTATGATGTTGCTGACAGTATGGTTGACAAGATAATTCTTCTGATTTATTTCAGGTGTTGGTCAATCGGAGTATGATGTTATGATGACAGTATGGTTGACAAGATAATTCTTCTGATTTATTTCAGGTGTTGGTCAATCGGAGTATGATGTTACTGAGAGTATGGTTGACAAGATAATTCTTCTGATTTATTTCAGGTTTTGGTCAATCGGAGTATGTTGTTACTGAGAGTATGGTTGACAAGATTATTCTTCTGATTTATTTCAGGTTTTGGTCAGTCGGAGTATGTTGTTACTGAGAGTATGGTTGACAAGATAATTCTTCTGATTTATTTCAGGTTTTGGTCAATCGGAGTATGTTGTTACTGACAGTATGGTTGACAAGATAATTCTTCTGATTTATTTCAGGTGTTGGTCAATCGGAGTATGATGTTGCTGACAGTATGGTTGACAAGATAATTCTTCTGATTTATTTCAGGTGTTGGTCAATCGGAGTATGATGTTGCTGACAGTATGGTTGACAAGATTATTCTTCTGATTTATTTTAGGTGTTGGTTAATCGGAGTATGATGTTATGATGACAGTATGGTTGACAAGATAATTCTTCTGATTTATTTTAGGTGTTGGTCAATCGGAGTATGATGTTGCTGACAGTATGGTTGACAAGATAATTCTTCTGATTTATTTCAGGTGTTGGTCAATCGGAGTATGATGTTGCTGACAGTATGGTTGACAAGATAATTCTTCTGATTTATTTCAGGTGTTGGTCAATCGGAGTATGATGTTGCTGACAGTATGGTTGACAAGATAATTCTTCTGTTTTATTTCAGGTGTTGGTCAATCGGAGTATGATGTTGCTGACAGTATGGTTGACAAGATAATTCTTCTGATTTATTTCAGGTGTTGGTCAATCGGAGTATGATGTTGCTGAGAGTATGGTTGACAAGATAATTCTTCTGATTTATTTCAGGTGTTGGTCAATCGGAGTATGATGTTGCTGAGAGTATGGTTGACAAGATAATTCTTCTGATTTATTTCAGGTGTTGGTCAATCGGAGTATGATGTTGCTGACAGTATGGTTGACAAGATAATTCTTCTGATTTATTTCAGGTGTTGGTCAATCGGAGTATGATGTTGCTGACAGTATGGTTGACAAGATAATTCTTCTGATTTATTTCAGGTGTTGGTCAATCGGAGTATGATGTTGCTGACAGTATGGTTGACAAGATAATTCTTCTGATTTATTTCAGGTGTTGGTCAATCGGAGTATGATGTTACTGACAGTATGGTTGACAAGATAATTCTTCTGATTTATTTCAGGTGTTGGTCAATCAGAGTATGTTGTTGCTGACATGGTTGACATGTTAGTTCTTCTGATTCCACCTGCTGGTGGTGATGAGCTCCAAGGTTTAAAGAAAGGTATCGTAGAGAGAGCAGATTTTATCCTCATCAATAAAGCTGATGGTGAACTTCTTATACCAGCCCGTAGGATGAGGAGTGAGTATACCAGCGCTGTCAAACTCATGTACAAGAGATCTTCATTATGGAGTCCTAAGGTATGTTGTCTTTTAGCTGACATCCTTCATTCCTTACAAATATTCCCACCGTTCCTATTCAATTGATTCTACATCATATTGTAAGGCCTTATTTATATGGGTCAGAGAAACTTAACTTTCATTAGCTGAAATAGTTCTTGTAATATGTATACAACACTACACTAAAGGCCTGGTCCCACTGGCCAACAGACACAAATGTTATTCATAATGGATACAGTGGTCAGGCAAAATTTCAGGGTGGCTCCATCCGTTTTCATCAGCTCCAGACAATGGACAAAATAAGCGAACAATGAAATCACAGTGAACAGATGCTTGATGGACATAGAGTGTATGAAACACATGCAAAGAGTACACAACGAATACATACATGTAACGTTTCCCAACGTATGGCAAGATTCTTTTCCGTTTTACATCCTCTCTGCATTTGTAAGTGCAGTGGGACCAAGCCTTTAAATTCTCTATGCACATCTAAGCAACTTGGATAGCATTACCCTAGCTTTAGACCGGCAGCATTTTGCAGCAGTGGATATTAAAGGTCAAGTTCACCTCAGAAAAATGTTGATTTGAATCAATAGAGAAAAATCAGACAAGCACAATGCTGATAATTTGATCAAAATCGGATGTAAAAAATGACATTTCAAAGTTTCACTTATTTTTAACAAAATAGTTATGATCGAGCCAGTTGCATCCAAATGAGAGAGTCAATGATGTCACTCACTATTTCTTTTGTTTTTTATTGTTTGAATTATACAGTATTTCAATTTTTACGAATTTGACGATTAGGACCTCTTTGCCTGAAGCACAAAATGTTAAAATAATGGAATTACACCTGTTCAGGGAGGAATGAAACTTCATTTCACATGACAATTATGAGAAAATCAAAATATTTCATATAATAAAATACACAAGAAATAGTGAGTGAGTGAATGATGTCATCAGTTCCTCATTTGCATACCGACCGAGATGTGCATATAACTGTTTCTGTTTGGTGAAATGAAGCGAAACTTTTAAATGCCATAACTTTCTTATTTTACATCCGATTTTGATGAAATTTTCAGTGTTATGCTTGCTGATTTTTTCTCTTTTTATTCAAATCAAGTTTTTGTTGGGGTGGACTTGTCCTTTAATAACAAGGAAGCTCCATAGCTCGGTCGGTAGAGCGGGGGATTCGTATTCCGGTGACCCGGGTTCGATTCCCACTTGGTGCGCTAGTGCCCTTTGGTAAGGCATTAATCCTCAGTACCAGGTCCTTCTGAGAGGACCTTAGCTGTCAGTCCTCTGGTTGCTTGCTTACAAGCATTCCTGCTTTCTTTGCAATCAGATAAAAAATCACCACCAATACCAAAAGGCACTTGCACATTAGTAATGATAGAAATGAGTGTTAATGGATGGATTACCACTCACAATATGGAATCAGTTTGATCTATCATCACCAGTTATTGATAGAGCTCTCAGTGATGAGTGTGTCAAAAGGGGGAATTGTATGTTAGCATGATACCTCACCAACGCTTGCTCATCTATACCACATGTGTTTATAAGTTTCCATCTCTCTTCCATGTCTCTCTTGTATCATACCTCCGCTAAGATCAGAGATCGTCGGCGCTATTAAAAGTTCCATAAACAAAAATTTAACTCTGTTAGGGAATGCTTTGATATGCTATAGGCATATCCCCTCCAGTGCGCACATGGAGAGTTAGTAGCTGTTCTGTGTACATGTATATGAACTACTGGTATAAAAATATTTACAATATGCACATGAGTAGATGAAGGTAATGGTGTATCACTGAAGATTCTGCCTGAGTTTCAGGTCACATGACTAAGGTCAAAAATCTTTCAGGGTCAATGAACTCTGGTCGTGTTTGGGGTATTTGTTGAATTGTCATAACTTTGAATATTTATGGATCTAGTTCATGAAACTTGGACATAAAAGCAATCAGGTATCTTTGAACATACTGTGCGAGTTTCAGGTTACATAACCAAGGTCAAATGTCATTTAGGGTCAACAAACTTTGGCCATGTTGGGGGTATACAGTATGTGGAATTGTCATCATAATATTTTTGGATATAGTTTGTGAATCTCGGACACAAGAGCAAACATATATCCCTATACTTCCTGTGCAAGTTTTAGGTCATGACCAAGATCAAATGTCATTTAAGGTCAGTGAACTTTGGCCATGCAGGGTGTATTTGTTGAATTGCCACTATATCTTTGAAAGTTTATGGATCTCGTTTATAAAACATAAATATAAGTGTAATCAAGTATCAGTGATTGTTTTGCACATATCTAAGGACACAAGATCAAGGTCAAAGGTCATTTTTGGTAAATGAACATAATATTATCATATGAATGTTTTCTTTGTGTATAATTATTCAATAGTTGTTTTAGTGAGCACTGCTGCTGTATTGAATCGCGCAATGCAGGCGAGACTGTCAGAGGCGTTCTACTTGTTAAATATAGAGGGGGATCTTAAAGAGCCGAATATTCAGCATTTGCTAACATTATTTATTTCACTGATCGTTTCCAGAAAATATTTTGTGGGTTCTGGTAACTTAATGTACAGCCCTGAAATTTGCTTTACATGCATGTGAAATAGAATATCAAACATGACACTAGAGCAGTGTGTTCATTAAAACTATTTCATGATTTTCTTTGATGTAATTAATGCAGGTAAAGCAGGTTTCATCCAAGACTGGTGATGGTCTGAGTAAGGCTTGGGATACGATGGAGGAATACCGAGGTATCATGACAGAATCTGGGGAGTTCATCACCAAAAGACAACGCCAGAGGAGAGTATGGATGTGGCAGCATATCAAAGATAGAATGATGGAAGAATTCAAAGATAATCAAGATCTAAGATCTCATATCAAACATTGGGAAGAAGAAGTTATGGCTGGGAGATCAACCTCAGGAATTGCTGCTGATAACCTTCTCAACACTTTCTCAAAACTCTCCAGGAATTTCAAATCGTAATACAGTATAGGTAAATTGATGTGCCTCTGTGAATGATTCATAGAGTATTGTTATAAAATATTGATGGTGAGTGCTTCCACTTTTATGGAATTCAATACAGATTGGATTGCCTTTATGCTTTTTCAGCTTATTCATGATGTAACAGGGGGGGTCATAAATATATATTAAATTGTCTTCAAGTAGGGTGACCCTTTCTAATGCTGAATGATATGTCCCTATGTAACTGACTAAGCACCTGAGAACATGATCCAGTTTTGACTGGTAACCCTTTTTGATGCTGAATGATATGTCCCTAGTGTGCTTGGAATCACTAGTCTGCTTCCTCTCAACATGCACTGCCCATCCACACAAAGCTTATCTTTGATTGGTACTTAAGATTTTTGTGAGCACTGATCCCAATGTCCACTCTGGATATAGTTTCTGATTTCTTTGAGTTCTGGGTCATGCTCAGATTCTCTTTCTACCTCTCAAGTGGTCACTGCCCCTGGAGTAGACTGCATAGCGATGAATCGCACAAAACTCTCAGGTTCTGTCTCCAGCTTCGATGTGGTACTACTATCTCCAGATAATAGTCTTGACAAAGAGTCTGCTATGTTCATCTTCCCTGGTATGTGCACCACCTTATAATTGTATTGTTGCAACTGCAACACCCAGCACTCAATGCGTGCACATGGCTTTGACCTTGGTGAGTACATGACTTCTAACGGTTTGTGATCCGTGACCAGCTGGAATTTGATTCCAAACAAGTAAGGGTGGAATCTCTCACATGCCCATACCAGTCCTAGGGCCTCTTTTTCTGTTTGTGAGTACCTTCTCTCTACATTTGTCAACGCTTTACTGGCATAAGCAATGATCCTTGGTCCTTCAGCATGAATCTGCACTAGAATACCAACTGGACTTGCATCAGCAATCACTTTTGTCTGTGCCTTGGGATCATAGTATCCTAAAGTCTCCGCACTAACAAGGCATCCTTCGGAGCATTGAATGCCTTCCGCTGCTCATGGCCAAATTAGAAGGGTACATCTTTCCTGGTCAACTTTCTCAAGGGATCAGAGAGGGTGGCAAAGTTTGGAATGAACTTTGCACAATAGTTCACAAGTTCCAGGAAGCTTCTCATCTCAGTTTCATTCTGTGGCTCTCTGGCATTTGCAACTGCTTCCACCTTGGCCTTGGCTGGATTCAGACCTTCACTGGTAAGTCCATGCCCCATGAAATCCAACTCTGTTACTCCGAACTTGCATTTCTGGGTATTGACCGTTAGTCCTGCCTCTCCAAGCTTAGCTAAGACTGCTCTAAGCTTCATGTCATGCTCGGACGATGATGTCGTCCGAGATGTTAGCTACACCTGGTATCCCCTGGATGACCCGGTGTGTTTTGTACTGGTATATCTCCAGTGCTGCGTTGATACCGAATAACAGTCTTTTATATTGGTACAGTCCACAGTGGGTCACAAACGTCACATCCGGTGAGGTTGCATCTAACTCCAATTGATGATATCCCCATTTCAATTCAATCTTTGAGAAGATTTTGCTTGCAGTTAGCTCTTGCAACACTTCTTCCACCATGGGAATAGGATGTCTTTCCCTTTGTATAGCCTCATTGACTCGCTGCATGTCTATGCATAATCTGATGTCATTATTGGGTTTTGGCACGATGACAACTGGGCTCACCCACGCAGTAGAGTGCTCGACTGGTTCTATGATATCGAGCTCCATGAGTTCCTTGATTTTGGAACGGTGTTCTGTGCACAGGTTGGGCGATTGGCTTGACAGTCTCATCTACAGCCAGTCTGACTTGGCATCCCTTCAGCTTTCCAACCCCATGGAACATCCCATCAAATTCACTCTTGAGGTCTTCATATGACTGCACCACCGATAAACTTGAGCCCCGAGTACTTGAAGATTTCCAAGTTCTTTTTCAGTACTTTTTTAAAGTAACGGCTCTCCCTCTTCTTCGATGACAGTAAACTCTGCTTCAACTTTCCTGCCGCCAACTTCTACTATTAAAGGTGGTAAAACAGCCTATGGTGTGCAGGGGTAATCAAAGTGAGTTTACGTATAGGATAGAGTTTAGATTGAATTCTCATTTCCTCACGTACCGGTACTAGATTGAATGAAGAAAAAAAATCTCGGCAAGTGTGCGTCCGGATAATAGAGAGATCCGGATAAGGGGAGGCCGGATAAGAGAGGTCGGACTGTAGATTACAATAACAAAATCAAAGAGTAAAAATTTTAGATTAAAATTAAGTGAAACACTCCTGCAGCAAAAATAAAAAGGATGGGGTTAAGGGGGTGGGGAAGAAGCACTAATGTAAGATGTGAGTTTACATGCATACGATCAATAAAAGGAAAATAACATTTTCCTGCATGAAAATCTAAATCTTGATAAGGTAGAACTGTTTTTTATATCATTTGGAATTTCGTTCCATAGTTTGGGGAAGTAAGTCTTCAATGAATTAAAAGCAATAGATGTTGGAGCATGTGGAGGGCGTAGGCATGATGAGTGGTGTGAGAATGGATTTGAGAATTTGAAACAAAAATGTCACTGAAGAGAGGTGGTAAGACTCTGGCATTAAGCTTGTACATAAAAACTAAGGAATTTAGTGATATCAGATCTTTTAAAGTTAATAAATTTGATTGTAAAAGCAAAGGCTTGGTATGACTATTAAAAGGAGCACTTGAGATAAGTCGTATTGCTTTCTTTTGTAAAATTGTCAATTTATTAATCTAATCTAAGTGTGTTTTGAATGTACGTACATTGACACCGACATGACGTACTCAACCCCGACCTTTCTTTGACACATGTCCTGAACTAGTACCGGATCTTTCCTTGTCTTTCTTCTCACTACCCCTCTTGGCTTTCTTCTTGCTCTTTGATTTACATTTCTTTGCAAAATGATCATGACCTCCACATGATCTATATGCCTTGCCTTTAGCTGGACACGAAGCGTCGCTTCCAAAATGACCTAGATTTCCACATCGATAGCACTCATGTCCACTCTCAGCATTACGTCTGGACTTGCTATGTGACGTCTTTCCAGAGCTGGTAGTGAGCTGATTCAATTGGCCTCCACCAGACCTTTTATCTAGTTTCATGGACTGAAACTATACTTCAACCGCCTCAAATGACTTGATGATGACCAAAGTCTCTGCTAAAGTAAGAGTCTGCCCCTTCTTTACGACATAGATTATTGCTTCTGCAATTCTGTATGACTTGATCTCTGATCTGATTATCAGCACCATAATTGCACCCTTGAGCTGCCTTTCTCAGCCTAGTTACCATTTGAGCTACAGTTTCCCTCTCCTACTGAGAAATTTGTCTGAAAACATGGCATTGGAATGTAGCATTCAAAGAAATAACAAAATGTGCATTAAGGGCATCAACAGCTGCTTTGTAATTAGCCTTACCTCCAGTATTTGCCAATGTCTTAAAAATCTCACGTACTGATGCTCCAGCACAGTACAGAAGCAAAGCCCTCCGTCTGGTGAGTTGCGACGCCGGCGTATCGTCCTCCTCAAACAGCCCAAGACTGTCGGCGTAGGCATCAAACTCTTCATACCACACCGTCCACCGCGCACTCACAACACTTGCGTCTCCATCTGTATCAAACGCATTTACCCCCTTGACACCAAACATTTCAATTCCTCCCGAAGCTATGTTCCTTGCATAAAAGTCCAAAAATGTACTAAACATCCTCGTCACCAGTGTCACATCTCAACCTTAATTAAACCACGGGGTAGTGGATAAAAATTCAGTCCATACCCTGTATTTATTACAAGCATTACTGGTTTATTGCTCCATACTTATAACTGTCCGATCGCTTACATCGTGCACATGCCAATTGACCTCGGGGTCAACCAGTTCATTTGCATATTATTCATGACAAGTGGGTTGAACAGGCCATAATACAGCTCAGTAGCAGCCAAAGTAGATTTATTCCCAATTTGACCATTCTGGTCGCTTTTTCGGGAAATGGGTTGCATACTTGGCGCATTCGGCCATATTTATTTGATTTGGGACATTATTCTGCTTTAATCTGAGCATTCAGAGAACATTTGTCTTGATGACCTCCAAAAAGTTTCATCTTTTCCCAGATGTCTTCTGGTAAAGTCCAAACGTGATCTTGTGTGGATGGGTTTTAGGAGTGGAGTCTTCCGTAGCCATTGTCCATTCAATCCTGCCTTATTCAAGGTCCTCTGGATGGTTTGCCTGGAAATATTGGTCCCTTTACCATTGAGATCTTTTAGCATCTCCTTTGTGGTGATTCAGGGGTTGACAGCGGCAGCTCGAACTAAACATCTCGCTTGCCTTGCCGAGACTGGGCTTCTGTCCGGGTCTTTTAAAGTTGTCCACTTTGTTGCAAGTCTTGTCCTTTCTGATGATGCTCTGGACAGTAGCCACATGAATCTTAAAACGCTTGGACATTGCCTTGTAGCCCAAACCATCTTTGTGACACCATTCACTATTCACAATCTCAGGTCATCACTAAGTTCCTTTTGCTTGACCATGACACTGATTCTCAATTTATAGAACCACTGATATTTCTTTAATTCAGAGACTTTTACTTTCACTACAAAATTTCATTTTAAAATGCAAAATGCCCCCCCCCCCCCATCTTTAATTGAATTGATTTGAAATCAATTTCATCAACATGGCGACTAACATGTGAATAAACCTCAGAAGGAAGATTTCTCATGAACTTCCTCTTCCTGGATACCATGCAACATGGCTTAAATTATTTTGTATTCATGCCTGACATTATAGGGTCCAGTTTGAAACCATTTGAATTATGGAAAATAAGGTGTCTTAGAGAGAGACTGGGGTATGAATACTTTTGAACATCAGAAAATTTAGAAAGGTCATCTCAATTATTATGCAAATGAGATGAAAATAAAATCAGCATGCTTTTTGAGATAATGTCTAGTAGTATTTAACTACTATGCAAGTTATCCTAGCCCAGCTTTCATTTTTATGAAAAATGCAAAAGACACACATTTTCTTAGGGGTATGAATACTTCTGAGCACAACTGTAAGTAGGGATATATCATGTAGAACAAGGGAGGGTCACCAGTCATACAATGTATGACATTTCAGAGCTGCAAACTACTTGGAAAAAGTCAAAATTATTACTCTTTTCATGTCAAATTAAGCCATTATACTTTTTACCTTAATTATTACTCTTATCAGTCAGACCGCAGGTCCCTATGCTAATGAGCAAAAAGGCCAGATTCATCCAAATCATCTCGTGGTTGAATCCTCCTTGCAAAATCTCATGATTCGTGAGATTTTCTTTCTCTAAGAATTTACCTGTTTTAACCTCAAGTTAAATGAAATATTATTGCACCATCAGATAGAGTTAAAGTTACTCTTTCATATTGGTCATTTATTTTGTATACAATATTTTGTTAAATAAGTAAATTTCTGGCCTGAAAATGTTCCTAAAAACTGAATTTTCTTCCTCTGTTTTCTTTTGCAAATTGTGAGAAACTTTTTATTTTGAGCCTCAATGATATTTATATCACCATAAAGCTGAACTTATGTACTTTCTCACAATGCCACTCTTGATATGCGACACCTTTCAATCGGGTCAAGATCACACTTTTCCCATCAAGGTACAAGACGAGATTTGTTAAATTTTGTACTTGCATGAAATCCAGAGTTCTGATTGGCTGGATAAGGTTCACAGAACAACAGGCAATGGGGTATTTGAGGAGATTACCACATGGGAAGTGTGACCTTCCCATGAACCCAGGCACTGGAACCATTGGAATTTGCCATTGTGTGGTCTCTTTGACCAATCAGAGTGCAGTATTCTTGTTTTCAAAGTGCTTTATGTACTTGGCAAATGAAAAAAGTGATCTTGACCCGATTAAACCAATTCTTATTTTGAAACCTATATCATTTCAAAGCATACATATTCAGCTTTATCATGATATAAAATTTAGTTTGGGCTCAAACAAAAATAAAGTGTGAAAATGGCAGCTTTTGTCAGGTGAAAATATTTATTTTGTAGCATGTTTTAGATCAAAGTTTTAACCTATATTACAAAATCTTTGAATAAATCCAAACACATGACCAGAAAGAATGATTCTTCTTCTTCTTTACAATGGTACCAAATTCATGAAATTTGATGCACAATTAGAGCAGCAATGATCGAATGAAAAGAGGTGTTTTGGTCCGCATCAAGCTCATTACATATGCAAAACATCTCAAGTCATGAATATCACTTAGATGAAAGAAGCCACTTTCTTGGGACCTGCAGTCTGACTGTTTTTGGGGCAAATAAGTATGTTGACATTAAATACTGATAGACCTACATGTAGTAATACATTGAACAGTGGTGAATTCATCTGTAGGTGGCCAATTATGCTCATTCTTATGATTGTATATCTTTATTTACATCAATGTTATCATAACATGCTTAAATACTGACTCCATCTTGCAGTTTTTTCCTCTTGGATTTTTTATGGATTTACACCAATAAAATAGAGTACCAGAGATGATTTTGAATCTACATGTAAGCCTTAAATAAAAGATTTATTTCTTATTCTTCATATTACCTCTTCAAATAAATTTATACAACATGGTGCATGTGAAATAATGACTTATATGCCTTTTGAGCTTCTGGATTCCTACTTTTTACTTTTAAAGATTGACAGCTCTGTCTAACTTCTGAACAGCTTTATGAAACACGCATCTACTGTACTGTCTATAAAGACACAAAGAATAGAAAACAATATGGGAAATAAGCAAATTCACCACAACATTGGGTAAAATTTAAGTTTTTACTCACAATACCACTGATGAACTTTCATGATCACCACAAGTTAATTATACCTTTATAGTAAGGAGCATACAGCTGGAGAACTTTTTAGGATACCTGCCATTGGGTGAATATGAATTAAGTATAAAACAGTAGCCTATAGATGATCAGAATTCACTTAATAATTTATTCATATATAATGTTTGTATTTGGGATATTGTTGTACTGTAGTCTATGACTGTAACAGAATAAAGTGCAATTTCTGCAACATTGTCTACACAATCTTCATGTGATAATAATGCATGAATATTATGGCTTTCGTTTTTTTTCCTGGAAATTAATCTGTTTATTTGTATCCCTTGTTCAGCTATCTATGTACAGTACTCTAAGGCAATATGAAAAATACATGGATGCTGTGTACAGACTACACGTTTGATATATGAACAGTAAACATCTGAATAAGATAAATTTGCACTGTGTTGATTGTATTTTAATTGTATTATGTTTGTAAGAATGCTCCTGTGTGTGATGAACTCTGTATGATATCATTGTAGCTAGCCAGCCATCACCAGCCTTGATTCCTTCACAGAGACCCCCCCCCCCCTTCATCTATGGCTAACATACACAACCACATTAAATGGAAAAGACTTTGTTAATGGCATAGTAAATGATCCTTTATCTGTGTGTTGGAGTATGTTGTGGATAGTGAATGCCCTTTCCTCTATCATGATAATTCATATATGTCATATCAAGAGTGGGTTTATATTTTTGATTGAAGAAAATCAGCAAGAGATGAATGGCTTAGGGTTTTGAAATGCAGCAGGGAAATTAGCCATGGAATGATGGAGGAGGAATATATAGGAAAAATGTGAAGATAGAATCAATAGTGTGATTGAAGATACAAAATGAATTACAACCAAATTGATAAGGTTTGTGTCAGAAGAGCAATGTTCACAAACATGAAATATGAAGGCAACCAGAGAAGGTATTGTAAGGAGATCAGAAATATGATATGTGTGGTTTATTATGTGATATTAAGAACACGAGTCGGATTATGGAAAGGTTGGGTTTGGAAAAAAATGGTGTGGAAGTGGTATTTAGAAGTGGTTTTTGATAGGCCTTGTGTAGAGGATGGAAGATGAACCTGTGAAAAGAACGTGGGATATAGAAGTGAATGTCATAAAAGGAAAGGAAGACCCAATGATTACATGGTGAAGAAGCCAAGGAATGAGGAGAATTCTCAAAAAAGAAGAAAATAGGAGGGAGTGTCGTCATGATGTAAGTGATAGTAATCCCTCGTAAGAAGGAAAATGCTGACTGAAATAAAGAAGATGATGATGGTGATGATCATGATGGTGATGATGATGATGATGGTGATGACGATGATGATGATGGTGATGATGATGGTGATGATCATGATGGTGATGGTGATGGTGATGATGATGATGATGATGATTGTGATGGTGGTGATGATGATCATGATGGTGATGACGATGATGGTGATGATGATGGTGATGATGATGATGATGATGATTGTGATGGTGGTGATGATGATGATGAAGAGGATGACGATGATGATTGATGATGACAATGGTAGTGGTGGTGGTTGTGGTGATGATGCCTGGTAATGATGGTGGTAATGGTGATCATCATCATAGCAACCTTGTTTTTTTATTAAGCAACTTTTTTTTTTACAATATGATGTGAGGTAGCGACATTGAACACAACCTTGCATCTACTAAATAGTCCAATAAACGGGACATTCTGGGCACTTTTTGTGATCATGTACACATTGGATATCAAACAATTTATAGAACTAAAGCGAGCTGAAATATTAATATACTGATCTGGTAGAATATTATTTTAAGGGTTATTTGTAGGAATTCATGAAACACTCTTGAGATGTGAGTATATACACACACAGATATACAGTAGGGGAAGGGGGGGTAAGTTGTGACAGTTTTTGCTTTTTGCATGTTAGAATTGATATGATTAATAATCTTGTCGAAATAAGTACCTTGCCTTGAAATTTGATTCTTCTGAAATATTTTCCACCTATATATAACTTTCTATCCCCACACTGAAAGTCATCGTGACCTTTGAAGAAAACGATGTCGAATGGCTCAACTTGCCCCATATATGGGGTAAGTTTGGGCCACCTTCTGGGGTAAGTTGAGCCACAAAAACTATGTACAAAATGTATGAGGGGAGAACCAGCATGTCAATTTTTTGTTTAAAGACTTTTCACTTGCTAATTCTCTATAAATACTAACATCCTTTAAAAGGAAAAGAGCAGTCATGTAAATTTGCTCCTTTCAGCCAGCATTTCAATCGATTTTTATGGTTGGTTTGTTTTTTAAGATACATTACCATAGGAATTACCATGGCTCAACTTGCCCCATGCTGTTTGGATCAACTTACCTCAGTCCGAACTTAGTGCGATAATTTTGTATCCACACATTTATTATGCATCATCATATAAAAGACTATGACAAGAATGAAGATCCATACCTGGACTAATAATGTTGTTATCATGTCTTTATTATATTTAAAGACGTGTGTGTTTATAAAGCACTTATCTATTTCACACTCTTTTTTACTTTTTTGGCTGAAATTCATGTTTTTCCCTCTAAAAAACTACTTTTTGTTTCAAAGTTGAAAACAATGTGGTGGGGTTAGGGGTTATGCTATGGGTCATCAATACATGACACCACCACAATGTCTGACTCATTCATTATTGGCCTGGGGCTGGTGGCTCAACTTGCCCCTATGCTCAACTTACCCCGCCTTACCCTATATATATGTATATATACATACATATATATAATCTCTGGCCGTGTTTGGGGCATTTTTTGAATTAGCATGTGAGTGGGGTGGCTAGATTAGTCTGTTTTCTTTGTTTAAAGATAGTGTCCTTTTCGAAAGAAAAAGTGTTTTTTCCCAGTGCCCTCCCCCCCCCCCGCCCCTAACTTTCAACAACGCTCCGCCGCCCCTGCTAAAACTATATCATAGACACGAAAATGATACCTCTCAGGCAGATTTAAAATCATGTATGTTATTTTGTAAGTAAAAAAAAAACAGCCATTTTAGACAACAATTTTTTTTACATTCTTTTAACTTGTCCTTATGTATTATTTGAACCTTTAAACGATGTTTTATACACCAAAAACATGTTTCCTATAGGTGTATATTAAACGTACTCTCGATTTTTAAGTTTCAGCAACCAATTTTATTTACACCTCAATTTTGTAATCTTTTTTTTAAGTACTTGGCCACTGACTGTCTTTGTACTACGAGACCCTTAAAGGACAAGTCCACCCCAACAAAAAGTTGATTTGAATAAAAGGAGAAAAATCCAACAAGCATAACACTGAAAATTTCATCAAAATCGGATGTAAAAAAAGAAAGTTATGACATCTAAAATTTTCGCTTAATTTCACAAAACAGTTATATGCACACCCTGGTCGATATGCATGCAGATGAGCAGATTGATGACGTCACCCACTCGATTTCTTTCGTATTTCATTATTTGAAAAAAAAAATATTTTCTCCTCATTATCATGTGAAACAAAGTTTATTCCTCCCTGAACATGTAGAATGAGCATCCTTTTAACAGTTTATTGTTAAATTGGTCCTTGTTGTCAAATCTGTAAAAAATGAAATATTTTCTTATTCAAACATTAAAAAACAAAAGAAATAGTGAGTGCTAGGGTCGATTCTCTCATTTGCATGTAACGGAGTTGTGCATAATTATACAATAACTGTATTGTGAAAAAATAGCGAAACTTAAAAATGTTACTTTCAGAAAGTAACATCTGATTTTGATGAAATGTTCAGCATTACACTTAATTGTTTGATTCTTTTCCAATCAACAATTTTCTGGGGTGGACTACCGGAAAACAACCCACATCAACAACAGGGGCCGCAGTAGCGGGAAGAGGGGGCGGGGGCTTCAGCCCCCCCCCCTACTTTTTTCCCAAAACCGTGTAAAAAAAACGTAAAAATAACCATATGATTGTGATTTAATTTTTGCATCATCAGCACCCCCCCCCCCCCCTTTGAAAACCGTCCGCGGCCCCTGAACAACATAGAAATAACTCTCTACAGTGCGTATAAAAAAAACGGGACAGTTTTGAAAAGTCTATGAAACATTTGTTTCAAATTATTATACCTATATTTTGATGTTAATAGATGCTCCACGATCTTATCTCTGAAATGCCATTTTAAAAAATGAAAACATTTTATGCTTGAGCGAACACGGGACGTTTTTGTCGGGGGTTCAAAAAGAGGCTTGCGCAAAAATGGCAGAAATGAGAAATTTGATGACTAGACTTTTGGCTAATCAACAGACTTCCTTTTAATCTTTTCATTATCTTTGCCATAATTTTCGAATTATGCTGTCAAATTTCATTTACAAATTTATTTATTTACGTGAATTATATTGTTTTTCATTCAAACTTCTTTTACCTTTGAATTTTCCTTCATATATAATTAAGAAAAGAAGAGACTTTTTGTCAACCCAAGTAAGAAAATTTGCATTATTGATTGGGAGAATTTGTAATTGTTCAAATCCTTTTACTATGTGAAACAAATTATGTTATGGTGCCTTTCATAATTATTAGGTGAAACAAAATATGCTATAAAGACAAGAATCCTATTTTCAAGGGGTTATTTAATCCTCACCAAGTTTAATTATGTGCTTGACAGGACAAACAGGAAAGGATTCATGTCTTTCAATGACAATGGTGTATTGAGTCAATATTGTT
Organism: Lytechinus variegatus; assembly: GCF_018143015.1. Lineage (NCBI taxonomy): Eukaryota > Metazoa > Echinodermata > Echinoidea > Temnopleuroida > Toxopneustidae > Lytechinus > Lytechinus variegatus. The sequence goes on from NC_054758.1 coordinate 23,099,691, forward strand.
GTTAATGTTCAAGAGACAAATTAAGAAAAAGGCTGTTCTTATACAGAGTGTGACTATCTTAAGGATCATATATAGGCGGATCCAGTGGGGCCGCTCCCCCCCCCCCCCCCCATTGGCGGAGCAAAACAACAGAAAAAAGGGGGGAAATGATTTTTTTTTAAAGGGGGGGGGGAAGAGATAAAAAGGGAAACATAAGACGAGTGAATAAAATAACAATGAGGGGTAGACTTGGAAAAAAATAAAAACCTTTCATGTCACTATATAAAATTTTCGCTCGCGCTTCGCGCTCGCACTGCCTTAATTAGGTTGTCTTGCTCAATATGGAGCTTAATATGCAAAACATATTTCAGCTCGGAAATCTAGCTTTCGTTTTGTGTGTGCGATTTACAGTTTTTTTTTTTAAGCGCTCTCTAAAAATTCCTGTTTTATGCTCTGAATATTAACATTTTCTGCTCGCGCTGCGCGCTAGCAAAATTTCATTTGTCATATTTTCCTATATTCCATAAAGTTCTCAAAATATCCCTATTCAGGTCAGATTGTCAAAACGTATCAGCTAGAGCTGCGCGCTCGTAATTTGATTGGTGAGTTATGTACAGGCTGTATATCTTAATATCAATTCTATAACAAACTACTTAAAATCCTCTTTCAATGGCAGTTTATAAAAAAAAATTAAAGAAAAAAAAAGCTCGCGATTTGCGCTCGCATTGATTATAGAATATATATTAACTCATGCATCTTATTCATCATTACAAATGTGCTTAGATGTCCAGTTTTCTGGCCATAACAACAGATTTCGCGCTCTCATCACTAAAATATTGATTTAATGATTTAATAATCATATTGTCATTTTTTCAGAATGGAATATCGGCAAGTTTCATCTCGCGCTTAGGAAGAGAAATGGGAAGATAATCATCATTTTCATATGATGACATAATGTTCTTAGAATGTCCCGGTCCTATATGTAAAATCTCAAAGTAATAATCAAAGAAACATAGGTGTTTTGTTTTAATGTGATCCATATCCACTTCACAATTTTCCTACAAAGTGCTTGAAATACAGAACTTAAATTTACACCTTTTCAAACCGGAATATCAAATATTTTAAAGGGGAATGAAACCTTTATTAACAAATATATATGCTTGTGTCAAAGTTATGAGCATTTGAATATTGCGATCACTATTGCTATGAAGATCCACCTGTTGGCAATGCGACAAAGATGTGTGATGTCACATGTTAAAAACTTTCCCTTTGATGGACTATAAAATACCGCCCCCAAAATGTCTCTTTTTGCTGTTTCCTATATGGTGATACAAACTCTTTATCCATGATGTATTCTTTAGAAATCTGTATTACATGCCCTCCTATAGAAAGAAGACATGATTTACTGATACATGTGATAAAAGAGACAGTTTAAGTGAAATTAAAAGTAATGAGAGAGTTGTTGAAAAGTGATATCACACATCTTAGTCGCGTTGCCAATATTCAAATGCTCATAACTTTCTCATTATTCGTCTGATTTTTCTGAAACCTTTGTTGATCTGTTTCTTTGATTTCTCTGTTCACGCAAGCTATCTTGTTCCAAAGGTTTCATTCTCCTTAAGCCCGCGCTTCGCGCTTGCTTTATTGATTTTTTATGACAAAAATTTTAAGAATGCCCATATTCTAGGTCGAAATCTGAAACACACGCGCGCATGTTTATTCAGATATGCTGCTTTACAGTGCGTATCAAAAAAAGTTTACACTTTGAAAAAGCCCTGGGAATTAAAAAATATACAACATGTGGGTAATTTTATCACATATTATCTTGGGTTTGGGTCTCATCTATCCAATGAAAGTAAAAGTTTTGACAGAATGTAACAGTTGAGTGAGCACTGTCCATTTTTGTAAAGCTCGCAGAAATCTGTTTGCGCAGAAATGCTCGTTTTCACGCTGTGTCAAGGGGAAAGGTCGAAATCAAACTTACCCTGCGAAACATTTCTCATAAATTTCCCTCGGACTTTTGGTCAATTGAAATAAAAGGGATACATTCAAGCATTTGGTAACAATTTTTCCACCCAAATTGAAATTTCAACACTTAGTAAGCACAACCTTTACCCCTTTTGTGCCAGCTGGATCTGAGGACATAACTGAATCTGAATAAAAGTTTATGTCAAGCATTTTCACCTTTTTTCATTAAGTATTTATCATTTTAAAGTGGGTTTACATGTCATTTCTCATTTAATACTTGTTTCTCCACACTTTTCCCAAGCTTGACAATTATTAACAAAATTAAAATCAATCCTAAGCCATTTCATGTAAATCGCAGCTCAGTGTAAAGCAAATATCGTCACGATGGCCTCAGTGCGTGGGGGAGTGGGGCGCAATGCACCCTTCGAAATGTTTTGGGCAAGGAAACAAGTTAAAAAGGTAAAAGATATCTTCAAATCAATTTTGCTAGCTAAATTCCACGTGTTCTTCATGATTTAGGTCTAATTTTATTCGCATAACTATTTCAAATTTCTGCGCAAATCATTTTTCACAAACTTTTCAAAAGTAAGTGGTGCTCACTCAAGCGGAAATATTTTTCGACAATTATATCGTCATTTGCTTAAATGGATCTGTACCAATGTTAAAATGTTGAAAAATTTTCAGGATATTACAAATGTATAATTTTACAGGATTTTTTCTAAGTGTAAACTTTTTTTTGATACGCACTGTATATCCTCGATATAAATCATTATCCATTTTCATATCACAATATAAAAAAAAATCTGCTCGCGCTTTGCGCTCGTATTATTAATGTTGGAAGATTTCCAATTACTCATGCATCATTTTCATGATTAACAAAACATGAATAGAGTGTCCCAATTTTGTGTAAATCTCGATTTTTTCCGCTTGCGCTTTGCACTCGCATCAATTGTTTACTTATATAGGCCTAGGCCTACTTATCCTTTTCACGATTACAAAAAGTGCGTAGAATTTCCATTCTTCAGGTAGAACTGCCAAAATCTTCAGATGGCGCTTTGCGCTTGCATTATTTTGATTGCTAAAATATGATCTTCATTGCTAACTGCAAGCAGCCGTTATCAGATACTTTTTGATCAGATTAAAACGTTTATTAAAAATTTCTGCTCGCGCTTCGCGCTCATATGCAGTAATTATTTCAAATATTCTTTAAAAATTGCTAATGAATGCTAAATTTTTAAATAATGATTTAATTAATCTAAGATGATAGTACTATGATAATAAATCAGCAGTGATGGTGAATTAGAAAAACTTGATTTACAGAAATACCAAAAGTGGATTTAGCTCCTTTTGGAACAGAACTCTTCACATTTAAAACATTATCCAGTTTCAGATTAGAATGTCAAACATTTTCTGCTCGCGCTGTGTGCTTGCCTTATTAATATAGGAATATCCCCAATTACTCATCCTTTTTATGATTTACAAAACATGAATAAAGCGTTCCGTTTTTAGGTCTAGGCCTATACTGGCTAATTCTTGAATTTTTCCGCTCGCGTTTTGCACTCCCATCAATTGTTTAATTAGTTATATACTCATCCTTTTCACGATGACAAAAAGTTCTTAGAATTTCCATTCTTTAGGTAGATTTTTTTTTAATTATTTGATTGTTTATATATGTAACGTCGTCATGACTAACTGCAAGCAGACCTTTTCGATCAGTTCAAAACGTATTAAAAATTTAGCTCGCGCTTCTCGCTCGCACTATAAGGATTATGAGCTTATTATATATTTATGTAGAAGTGACTATTAGGACTACCCCACTTCAAAGAAACAAACAAAAATTAACTTCGAGCGGCCGAATGGAGAAAATATGGCTGAACAAAAATTTCACTCGCCCCCCCCCCCCCCCTTATTGGCGAAGGCTGGATCCGCCCCTGGATTAACGTTAAACTTTTCACGTGTATTCCTATTATATTGAAATTCCATATCAAACCAACAATATGTAATTTCTTCCTACCCATTCCATTTCACCTGAAAGAGAGAAAACAAAATCCTAAATAGGACACGATTTTTAATATTAGAATTAAATGTTTGACAATATCATAATTTTTCTTTTCTTTTTGGAATTGGACGTTTCGTCAACACCATAATCATTGTTCGTCGAGCTAGCTATCTAGCGAGCTAGCTGCGCTGCTGAGCTTTTGTAAAACTACGCAATCAGGAAACGAAATACGTTATGATGAACTCCCAGTCTCACGAATTGTTCAGCGTTATTTCTTTTACAATGGTTTTACGCAAGTAAAAATCTAATTGCAGAGGAACAGAAACTTTCCAAGAATATCATGGGTTCTACTGGCCAGCAGGGAGACCGTTTTGTGGATTATTTCGTCGTTTGCGGCCTCGATCCGACGAATGCATTGGAGTTGGACCAATTGGCAGGTGAGTCTATTGTCAGTGTGGTTGTTTTTGTACGGACGTCTATAGGCATGATAGGCGGTTTCAAACCGCCTCGATCACAAGAATCCCCGTTAAATTACGAGAACTTTTTAAGGCTAAAAAATAGGGCATAATTGTACTTGATGCCCCCAGGGGACATCAACGTTTTACCTTGATTCGCGTGGATCCTCGACCCGACCTTGTTTACCATCGGCGAGTTGATATCCATCCGCGCGTGATTCGGTTGATCGCGCAACAAATAAAGTAATTGGGGGCATCAAGTGCAAGTAATATAAGAGAGACGAGCTATAGCTCTCAAGGTTACATTAGCTTTCAAGGTTAATTTTGCCAACAAGGTTAAATTTGGTTACAAGGTTAATTTTCTTGAAACTTTTGGGGGCATCAAGTACAAGTAATATAAGAGAGTTTATTCTCTAGCTATCAAGGTTAATTTAGCCAACAAGGTTAATTCGTTTCGACGTTGTTATGAAGGCTTGCGCGGCTAGAAAATAGAAAAAGAGGGGAAAATGGGGTTAGTGGAATGTAAACTTCTGAATAAACGTGCTGAATAACTGGAAAATTTGGGGGCATCAAGTGCAAGTAATATAAGAGAGACGAGCTATAGCTCTCAAGGTTACATTAGCTATCAAGGTTAATTTTGGTTACAAGGTTAATTTTGTTGTTTTTGGGGGCATCAAGTACAAGTAATATAAGAGAGACGAGCTATAGCTCTCAAGGTTACATTAGCTATCAAGGTTAATTTTGCCAACAAGGTTTATTTTGGCTGCAAGGTTAATTTTGTTGAAATTTATGGGGGCATCAAGTACAAGTAATATAAGAGAGTTTATTCTCTAGCTATCAAGGTTAATTTAGCCAACAAGGTTAATTTATTTCGACGATGTTATGATGGCTTGCGCGGCTAGAAAATAGAAAAAGAGGGGAAAATGGGGTTAGTGGAATGTAAACTTCTGAATAAACGTGCTGAATAACTGGAAAATTTGGGGGCATCAAGTACAAGTAATATAAGAGAGACGAGCTATAGCTCTCAAGGTTACATTAGCTATCAAGGTTAATTTTGCCAACAAGGTTAATTTTGGCTGCAAGGTTAATTTTGCTGAAATTTTTGGGGGCATCAAGTACAAGTAATATAAGAGAGTTTATTTTCTAGCTATCAAGGTTAATTTAGCCAACAAGGTTAATATGATTCGACGATGTAATGAAGGCTTGTGCGGCTAGAAAATAGAAAAAGAGGGGAAAATGGGGTTAGTGGAATGTGAACTTCTGAATAAACATGCTAAATAACTGGAAAATTTGGGGGCATCAAGTACAAGTAATAATAGAGAGTTTATTCTCTAGCTATCAAGGTTAATTCTGTCAACATCACGACTAGGATTACTTGCCGGATCACCGCTTTCATCAATTTTGGGGGCATCAAGTGCAAGTAATATAAGAGGATAGATGAGGAGGCAAGGATGCGCGCTCATCTAGATGCACCTGTTTGCGCATTTGCGCTAGTGCAAACCGGAACTACTTTCTATTATTTTTTTTAAGCGAGAAAAAGAATTGTTTACATTTCGGAATCGAAGAATCATTGAGAAATCAAGGAGTAACACGAGGTAAAAACGTTGATGTCCCCTGGGGGCATCAAGTACAATTATGCCAAAAGTACCCGTTAATTATTCCTGCATTCACACCGCCCCGAAACACATCCTTCGGGATAAGTTCCCGAAGTTACGAGCATGCGCAGTGTGGTCTGATAAGCAGGCAAGGCGGGAGATTCAAAATCACTTGCCCAGCAGCCACCCACGCCGCCGCGCCCAACGACACGCTGGGATAAAAGTTCCCGTAATTTGCTTTCACATCGCCAAAATACCTGCGACCTTGGAAAAATCCCCACGAAAGTTCTCGTAATTTCGCCAAGTACCTACTATTTAGCGGGTATTTTCTTTCGGGGAAATTACGCGTAGTTTGCTTTCACATTACCAAAATACCTGGTATTTTCTGATCGGGGTAAATTTCCCGATCAGAGAATACCTGGAACTGGCGAACTTCGAGGCGGTCTGAAACCACCTTATGTAAATCTGAGGGGGGCCGGGGGCTTGGCTGAGGTTTTCTCCGACTCGAGTGATGAAGTTCGTGCATCCATCCAGGCCCAGGACAGATGCTAGACTCCGTGGGCGGAGTAACTTAGCCAGGAGGCTCCTAACAAGTTCGAGAATAAAAATCATTTACTAACGTATGCTAACTCAACTGGCTCAATCAACGCGACGGAGCCAGGAAATAGGAATTCCTTCCCATTCATCTGCATGTCACAGTGAACAATTGTGTACAACGGATAGCGGAGCATGTACGTACAGTAGTGAGTAGAGGCTGAGGCGCACAGCCAATATCACTCATCCAATGAACAAGGTTATAATATAACCTAGTCTTGAGGACGCAATGATGATGATTTTTTTAGATATGTCTTACATTTCTTCATCATTGACGTCTTGACACTCTCTCCATAATGCCTTCAGCGAACGACCAAAACAAAGATGGATTTCCCCCCAAAATCCATCTTTTTAAACCGAAATGACTAGAATTTTGTTAATTTTATTAATTCTTACACCTTCCTACGCCTAATGCGTAGGAAGGTTTTAAATATTACTTTAAAAAATGTAAAAAAATGAAGATTTCTTACCCAACTGATGCCGCGTAGACCTCTCGTTCCACATGTAAACAACGGAAATACAATAGCGTCGACCCTTGAACCGCTTATGTATGACGTACTTCCGGAAAGCAATGCCGTCTTAACGAACAATTTAGAGATAAAAAATCTTATTTGACAAATATCAAAATTATTTCGTGATCATAAATAATTTATATATATTGATATGAATTATTTATGATCACGAAATAAATTTTAATATTTGTTAAATAAGATTTTTTATCTCTAAATTGTTCGTTAAGACGGCATTGCTTTCCGGAAGTACGTCATACATAAGCGGTTCAAGGGTCGACGCTATTGTATTTCCGTTGTTTACATGTGGAACGAGAGGTCTACGCGGCATCAGTTGGGTAAGAAATCTTCATTTTTTTACATTTTTTAAAGTAATATTTAAAACCTTCCTACGCATTAGGCGTAGGAAGGTGTAAGAATTAATAAAATTAACAAAATTCTAGTCATTTCGGTTTAAAAAGATGGATTTTTGGGGGAAATCCATCTTTGTTTTGGTCGTTCGCTGAAGGCATTATGGAGAGAGTGTCAAGACGTCAATGATGAAGAAATGTAAGACATATCTAAAAAAATCATCATCATTGCGTCCTCAAGACTAGATATAACCTTGTTCTCGGTTATATCTCCATGTGTGGCAAAATAAGGTTGGCAATGTTTGGCTAATTTTCTCTTTTTGTTTGGGGCAAATGCTTGATGTTTTTACACTGACAGTTTCCATTACACCTAGCAACTTGGCTCTTATTTAAATTTGATAGTTTAAATCAATTTTTTATTAATTAAAAGTAGAGATCAAAAAATGAAAATTTTCTTGCCATATTACTTTAAACCCATAGAGGGCGTACACAAAAATATGCCCAAAATTCAAGTTTTTGAGTGCTCTGGTGAATGCAAAAATTATTCCCAAGTTACTAATGAAAAAAAAATTGCAACTGTACAGAAATTAGTCATTTTGGTCACAAAAGTGATATTTTAATGACTTTTTAAAGTGTGTGCTCTGGACAACATTGGCATACCATAGTCCTACCTGTAGATTCCCCACAGGCAGGGTGGTAGCAGTGAACAAGTGGCCAATATTGGAGACTGTCTCCAATGTGGGAAATTATCTCCAATATCAGAGACTTTTGTAAAGAATTTGGGTAGGCCTATCCAATTTCAGAGGCAGTCTCCAGTTTTGGAGACTAATTTGCTTTGGTTTACCTTGGCGGCAAATAAAAATGTGATAAGCAGATTCCTCATGACAAATTACCCCTTTTCACCGTCTACTTTAAAATTCACCGTCTAATTTTGTTTTGATAACGATTTTGGTTGTCAATCACACACAAAACAAATGGGCTTCTGACCTCAGTGAGACAAAATTTTGGGTGGAAAAAATCATGCTTTTGTTGGTGTTGTTTCTTTTGTCCTTTTGCAGAGCAAGTCTCCAATGTTGGAGATTGTCTCCCCTATTGGAGAGAGTCTCCCATATTGGCCGTGCGCCTCTACTGACGTAGCGGTCGTGTACATTTTTGCTTATTACATGACGTCATCCAGCCACTGCCGAGAACCAATTTATGAATGAAAATATAGTTAGTAAGCATGCGCAGTGCTAGACAGCTGGCAGCCGTCTGTTTCGAGGAGTTTTTTAACATTTTTTTTTACTTTCTCCTCGTACACAGACGGCTCGCTATCGTGCAGCCACCATTAGGGGACTTGCAATGCAAAATCCCCCCGTCGGGGCTCTTCAATTTTTGTCTTAAATGAATAAAAAAATTGACAATTATTGCGACCAAAATGCAAATTAATATTCCCTCTTGGCATTAATTGCCAAAAAACGGAGAAAAATCAAGTTAAAAGGAACAAAAACAGTGACTTACCTCGGCTGTCACGCAAATTCACTTCCCCGTTTTGTCCGATCTTAAGTACATAAACATATGGCCATTTAGTCCCCTGTACAGATCGCGCTAGAACTTCGGTCTCTGTATTTGGTGAGTGAAGCCAACGGAGTTCAGCTGAACAACCAACATAACAGAGACCGAAGCTTTTGGTCTAGCGCAGTGCAAGCCTTTTATTTCCCCACACAGAATTCCACCAAAACAAGTGTGCAATTCCCTATCACTTCGTACCAAAATCGACCTAGAATTTTCACTTTCCTATATTTTATATGAATTATGAAAGGTATTCTCGGAGGATCTATTTTCTCACTGATACCGCACAGGTAAGCGAATTTTGATTACTTCTCGCTTTTCCGTCAAAATCTTACGAATTAGCGTCTATATGTCATCGTGTTCGTTGGAATTTGTAGAGTCTATCGCAACGTGCACAAAGTCAATTGGCTTCCGGGTTTCGGAGCGTTGCGTGAATATGCATGAAATTGCAGAGTTTCATTAATTTTCGATCGATACCGGAGCGATCCGATCACGAACCAAGACAACGTGACCGGATATCGTTATCGCTATCGATACTTCCGCACGCAGTCCGAAGGAATTATTTTTGGGACCACGTGGTCATGACGTGATCTGCGCAATTGACCAGTCAGCGGTCTTCGAATCGCTGTGCGGAGACGATCTATCCGTTGTACACAGTCTATCCATATGGACAATTGTTCATTGTGCGTGTACCACCCCAAAACCTGAAACTTTCACCACCCCCGAGATTTCTACTTTCCTTCTGAAACTTGATCTAGACTCTAGCCCTAAATCATGTACATGATATTGATTTTATGTTTAAACAAGAATTCATAAAAAAAGAGAAATGCTATGAATATGAAAAGACGGGGAAAATTTGCTTGGCGACAGCACGCAAATGAATGGTGGTACAAGCAGATGAAAGGGAAGGAATTCTTGGCTACGATGAGAATATACGTTATGATTAGGAGCCTCCTGGCTAGGGGCACTCACATTGGTACAGGGAGTGCCGCCTTTTTCAGACCTAATTTTCAGTTCTCTACTCTAGACCTAGACAGCTAGAAGGCGTCTGTTTCAAGGAGTTTTTTTTATACATTTTTATTTTTTTTAATTTCTCCTCGTACAGAGACGGCTTGCTATCGTACATCCACCATTGGGAGGTTAACATTACAAAATCCCCCCCCCCCCGGGGGCCAGACAGGGTTCATCGATATTTGTTTTTATTTCATGAAAATATAAAAGAACTGGACCAAAATAAAGATTATTCCATTTTGGCCTAAATGCACGAAAACAGGTAAAAATAAACTTAAATGAAGGAAAAAACAGTGACTTACTTCAACTGTCATGCAACTCCCAATTCCCTGGTTGATCTGAACTTAATAATACATAAAACATATGGCCATTGAGTCCCAGATTGAGTTACAACTTTGGTCTCTGTAATGAGTGGAGCCAACAGAATTCAGCGGAACAACCAATTACATATTAAACAGAGACCGAAGCTTTTGGTCTACTCCAGACTCTACTTCGACCAAAAGCTTCGTTCTCTCATGTCTCTGTTGTAATTGGTTGTTCCGATGAGCTGAACTCCATTGGCTCCACTGCACTGACTATCGAATGTTTTTTAACTTTTTTATTTATTATTCCCGTTTGGTGCATTTTAGGCCAAAAAAGAATAATCTTTATTTTGGTCCATTTCTTTTTTTCTATATTTCTTTAAAATAAAGACAAAAATCAATGAGCCCCAACAGGGGGATTTTTCATTGTTAACCCCCTAATGGCGGCTGCACGTTTGCGAGCCGTCTGTGTACGAGGAGAAATATAAAATATTGAAAGTGTTTAAAAACTCCTCTAAACAGACGGCTGCCAGCTGTCTAGACTCTACTACAAGTAGGCCTAATAGGCTCCAAATGACAAAAGTTAAGTTCAGAAGCCGCCGAGCCCCACTCAATGTCCTTTGTTATGAGGCATCTCACTCTGACAGTTCCCCAGCCCTGCCAAAATTGTCACGCGCAAGCACCTCATCGCATGCAACTTTCTACATAACTAGTAGCCGCTCCATGCATGACTAGTCAGGAGGCTCCTAGAGAGTAAAAATCATTTACTAACGTGTGCTTACTCTCCACGGAGCCAGGGATTGCGTCCCATTCATGTGTGTATACCGCAAAAAACTGAAATTTTCGCCCCCGAAATTTCTACGTTCCTTCGACATTTAAAAGATCTAGCCCTAAATCATGTATTTAAATGGGATACAACTTCATTTCTGAAATTTATATGACATTGATTTCATTTTTGAACTAGAATTCATTATTAAGACAAGAAAATATGTTTACGTCGCCATCTTGTTTCTTTTTGTACAAGACGCATATCCTCTATACATATGTTTAGCACTCTCAATCCCACTAATTGCTGTCTATGTCCTGCAGCTGCTGTCTATCCCGCGGGGGAAGTAAAAAAAAAATGTCCCCTTTTTAATAAAGCAATGTCATGATTCGTCTCAGTTTATGAGGATATCCTTGTTTTCTTGGACAATTTTTGGACCATCTCCTGTACACATGATCTACTGCACTGATAAAGGGTACTGTAGGGAATCAATGGACAGCAACCGGTACATGTAATGTATGCCTACAGAATTGAGGGGTAAAACAATCGATGCATTTGATCTGTTTAGGATGGATTAAGAAAAAGAATGGCAGATTTACACTTTTCAAAATGTTGACAAAGAACAAAAAAAATTATCAGCAATCCCTTGTCACATCAACCTAAATGTACATGTAGTTGAGATCTTAGTTTATTAAATGCTTTGTTTAACAGAGTTTCTAGTGTAAAAAAATATACCAGTATTGAACAGAAAACTTACGGTACTCTAAAATATATGGAAATACCAGAATGTATTAATGAGGTTACCAATGGAGCAGGTGAAGGTTTGTGTAATTCTTGAGAGTCATTGGATTATTCAAAAGTTTCTTGTAACATTACTCCCTGCATTACTTCGTAACTACTATATAAAGAATAAGATATGAATTCAAGTTGTCTATCCAATTTTACACTTATTTTTGTGCAAGAAGCAGCAAGAGGATAATGTATTTAAGAAAGAAATAGTTTGGAATTTTTGCTGCATTTATGTACATCGTTGTGGAGCTGAAAAAACAAAGAAGTGTACTGGGCCAAAATCCAAAATGGCTGCCAAAACACCCCAAATTTCTTGGGCACAACTTCTTTATTTGGTGGTCTTTTTCTCTGGTTTTGGTGTTTATTTGTTTTGGGGGCCAGGCAGTTTGTTTTTCCTAAAATAAATGCTTTTAAACCATAGAGTTTAAAGGTGATTTTACTTAAATTTTTCAAATTTTAGAGCCTTTCTTCAGCCAAAAAGTAGGTATCATCGTCTTGTGGTTCTTGGATATTAGATGATACCAGTTGAACAGTAGCAAGCAGCTTCATATAGCTATACTGCTTTTATTCTTATAAATTGGTGTTTACAGATATTTAAGGATGATTTCATGTCACGGGAATGCTTTTCCGATCATTTCCTAGTTCTTTCTTTTTCCTTTAGATGTACAGTATCTTTCTGGCACTTCCCCCCTTAGTGTATTCTGATTATATTCCCTCTATCTTTAATTTTTTTGGTTAGTTTTCCTTTATCTTTCTTTTAATTTACCCCATTTCTCCTTTTCAGATTTTCTCATTATTTATTCTTGGCCTTATTTGGATGGTCTTTCTTCAACTTCCTTGTTATTCTAGATCATCATTTCCTAATCTTCCTCTACACCCCCACCCCATCATGCTGACTGTCTTTCTAGCCTATGTTTTGTTATCATCCCCTATTATACTCAAACAAAGATTCTTGCTATCTGATTGGTTGAAAGGTGTTCAATATTTGGTCCATTCTTTGCTTCGTGCATTTTTAAGTTTTTGAATTGAACGGTGACCGTGCATTATTTTTTCCATTGCACTGTACGCTAGTGCTCCCTCAGTATAATCATGTGTATGTCTACTAATACCTTTTTATGTATTTGTGTGTGTGAAGTTAGCGCAGATCAAACTGACTGTGGGCACTTGACTCAGATCCATGAAGCAATGCGCGTCACAAAACAATTTACCAGTAAAGGGCTGATGAGCTGTCGATACATGGGGGAATCCACTGTAGGCCGACTAGCAATTATTATCAGAGAAAAAGTGTTGATGGAAAAAGGCCAACCTAATCTTTATCTATTTTATTCCTTTTTGTACATTTTTAAAAACGTTGTAATTAATATAAAACAAATAATGTAAATACAATACATAGTACAGTGAGTATTTGTACATGTATACGATGAAAGATAAAAAGTTCCATTACATACACATTCATGATTATTTGTAATTTTGTATACAATATATGTACATACAGTATTGCTGGTTTATCTTTGGTTATTTTTTGTTACATGTTCATTCTTCTAGTTCTATCTTGTTGTTTTTTCAAGATTTCTGATGGTACATGTTTTGCTGGTTCATTTCTCATTCTACAATGTATTTTTCTTCATTTTCACACATTTTTTTAGTGTTGTTTCTTTGATCTCTCCTATGTACATGTAGGCTATTTGGTATTTTTGGTATTGCAACTTGGCTCTGCCCCTTGCAGTGTAAACATGACCAGTGTTACATCCACATGTACATTGTAGCTGCACAAGTGTACACTGTATTTACAGATAGTCCAGAGTTACCAAGTCTCACGCATTATGTGTGAGACTCAAGCATTTTGGACTCTTGTTCATCCCCTCAATTCTCTGTCTCACGCAACTATCACAGCCTATCCCCATATACATTGTCTGTGATCTCACTCAGATTCACAGAAAATCTCACGCATAGCTGGTCTTTGAACTTGGCATCTCTGATAGTCAATCATGTCCTTCATTTGACCTTCACAGACAAATAACATTGATTGACCTTTGAACCTACACTGTACATGTATGTTTTTGTGTACACCTTACATGTCACTGGTAGTACCATCATTTCATATGACTCATCTGTTAGCACTATAAACGAAAGAGTGAACGAGTCATCCATCGTACACTGCCATCTGTCTTCTACAATATGGTAGTCCGGACTGTCAGGTGTACAGTGTACGTACATGTACATGCTCATGTAAGCCTATGGGGCCACTGTCATGACATCATTGTAGTGATCTGTTAGGCTCAAAATTGTTGTCAAGTATTGTAGAAAAGTTTTATATCCCTAGTTTGTTGTGCACATAATGAATAGGAATTTGATAAAAATGTGTATAATACAGGAAAATATTTTGTAGGATGGATGTATTGTACTGTAGGGCTGGAAATAATACTTTGCTCGGGGGGGGGGGGGGGGTAAATCCCCCAATTGTACAGTGTAGTTTTTTTTTTTTTTTTTTACAAAGTCAGTTTATCTTGTCATGTTGAAGAGTATCTATTCACCCAAACTTCAATTTATAATGTTGCCTATACAGTGTACATGTAGTTGGTCTTATGTGAAAAATTGAAATTGAAATGGTGGAAATTTTGGATATCGGTTGGCAGGAGCAAGTAATTACAGCTTACGTATCTTTCAGATACATGTACTAATCACTTATTAAACGTACAGTGTTCAAAGGTCTATTTTGCATGTACATGCACATGTACAAAGAGATAAATGAAGCACTACACTACATGTAGATGGAATACATACAAAATATGTACATGTATGTGCAATACCTAAAAAAAAAATATCAAAATTTATGCAATGAATTATTGTGCTGAAAAGAAAAAAAATCAATGACCACTACGCTTGTATAAGCTTACATTGCCTCCATGTAGTTTTTGTATTGTGTTCCTTTTTTTCTGCTGATTGGCTTTTCAACTCCTGCATTCTACATGACTTGGGTTGTTGGTCTTTTGTACATACATGTACATGTATGCAAACTTTCGTATGTAGGCACTAAATGTATGTACATGTAGCTTGGTTGGTGTAGGAAGGGATAGATAGTGACACATGACATTTGCTCTGGTCTAGACTCAGTGGGCATAGGGTTAGAAATTTTAGAATTAGGATTGTATTGAGTTTTTGGTTCAAAAGAATGTGATGATCAGCATAAGGATTACATGTTCATGTACATACACCCGTCTACACATGTACAGTGTAGTAGTTTTGGAGGTTAGTTTTTATGTTATGCTTAAAGGGGAAGTTCACCCTGAAGAAAACTTTGTTGCAAAAATAGCAGAAAAAATAGTAAACAATATTGGTGAAGGTTTGAGGAAAATCCGTTAAAGAGTAAGAAAGTTATTAGAGTTCAAAGTTTTGGATTTGTGACGTCATAAACGAGCAGTTCCCCCATGTGTTATGTAATATAAAATGCATTAATTTCAAATTTTGCATGGTTCCTGATGACTTAATTTTGTTTTCTATTCATGATCGGGTGTGAATGATTTGTCTATTGATATACAAAAGGTACAGTGAAATCCATTTTCAATTTTCTGAGAAAACGACATTTCATTGATTTTTTACCATTCGCTATGTAGGAGTGCTGCTCGCATATGACGTCACAAATCAAATAATTGAAATTCTAATAACTTTTTAATTATTTGATGAATTTTTCTCAAACCTTCGGCATTATTTTTTATTATTTTTTCTGCTATTTTTACAATAAAGTTTTTGTCAGGGTGAACTTCCCCTTTAAAGATAAATTCCAGTTCTGGTAACGATCTCAAAATGACCTTTTACAGAATCTAATATAATGACCACCCAAGTGTCTGTTTGTATGAATAAAAAATATGTGCCAAACGATTCTGGAAGAAATTTTGTAATTGCTGAGAAATAAGCAAAATAAGCGCGGATTCGGTCACTTCCGTTGGGTCTTTATTCCAGCAATAATAATACACTGTCCCACGTGTGCCTACAATATCTGTGTTGGTGATCTTCAGTGTGAACATTTTTCAGCGTAGATTTCAAGATTTCACAAAGTTCAGTTCATGTAACTGTACAGTCCAAGAATTCGCGCGCGTTACGTATGGGACATTTCAGAGGCTTCAATGACCTGAAAAATAGTGTTAATTGACCTTGATTAGATTGAATACCCTCATGATGGTAGACATCTAGGAGAAGAATAATCATGGAAAAAATGGTGGCATATGACCTCGACCTTGACCTTTTAGAGAGAAAAGATGGCCCGTTACGTATGGGACGCAGAAAAAAGACAATTTTTAAAACAATTTTTACAAGTTGAGAATTCTCTGAAAGTATTTCATTTGACAACTTGTGACTCAGTGTGATAGAAGTCACAATGCTCTAATATATCTAAGGCAAGTTTCATGTCATAAGCCAAATCCCTCTAATTACAGACTCTAAAGTACCAGGGGCCTGTTGCATGACGAGATGAGCGATATGTAGGAACGTCCTAGGACCATTCTTCCGAGATAGGAAGATTGGCGACAAATAAGCGCTTTCCGTTTCACGAAGGCAATTTTGTCTTCCAAGTCCGCGACATCGTTTTATATCGATAGTATCTGAAAAATATTTAGTCTTCATCGTCACCTGAACCTTTTATTTCGGAATGACGAGTTTTCTTAAAATCATTTATTTCAATAAAAAGAGATCAAATGATGTTTTATTTATTACTGATTGTAGAATTGATGTATGGAGCTTACTTTATGAAGTAAAAAGAGAAAAAACTTTAAAGATTCACAAACATAACTGAATAAAATCGAAGTTTTCATTATTTCCCTTATTTAGAACACGGTGTCCTTTTAAAGACACCTTTCATTGATATTTCAACGAAAGAGACCCTTGCCCGATATAAAAATTGATTTAACTTAGTAATTTAGACATTTTAGTAGTTCAATATTCTATATTTTATAGAATACTTATATATGATGACAATTTTGCAAATTATGCGTTAATATGTGATGTGTTGAGGTAAAAATAGGGTTTGAATGGTGTAAACAAAATCAACAGTGTCTGATTGTATGAGACTAAAAAGGAAAATATGAGAGGCTGCGTGTGAAATATGTAATTTATTTATTTTATTTGTCAGATATAACGCAAGAAATACAAATGTGAGTGTTTAGAGTATAAACATACCTCAGTTGCATGATGAGTATCCGAAGACAAGGAAAATATGAACATTGCTGCAAACATGGCCAAGTGAATAAAGTAGTGCTATGCAATAATAATTAAAAACATAGAAAAAGCTGTGTAATCCGCAATGGAAAAAATACCGTTAACCGGAAATAATGCTAAAAATTACAACGATCATAAACGTTGGTCATATTTAAAGTTGATCACTGAATTAATGGAAATTTATATAAGAATATAAGGTTTAAGAATATACAAAATATATATGACTAACATGATTCTTTTGGGGCCTACCCTGCGATTTGAAATGCGCCTCTTCGTATGGACTTTTCATAATCTTTTCTTTGTGAACTTATCTTCATTTATATGATTGTGATGGATTCGTAAGCTATGGGCCTAATCTGTATCTTAAATTCAATTAGCTATTTCTGCAGATCTTTGTTTTGTTACATCTCAACTTATCCCAAATCCATTCAAGAATTAATTTTCATTGATTCTAATCAAGCTCATCAAAAATATTTATTAGAATAAAAATAAATGATTTAGCATGTTTAACATCTTAGTTTTGTGTCTTTTTTTTGCTGAACGTTATAAACACGTTTTTTACTTAATTACTTTTTAAGAAATTTGTTTTCATGTTGTTTAATTATCTATATTGAGAAAGCATAAGGAGTCAGAGAGGGAGTGCAGTCCATTTAATAGTTCAAGTTTATTTATTTTTTAATGGAAAAGGGGTGGGGATAGGACGTATAGGGAGAATAAAAGAAAACATATTTTGAAAATATTTGGGCTTACATTACCCTCAGAGAAGTTAAAATGACTTCCGTTTTGGTCGTCTTGTCGACCTGAAAAGTGATGACAACTAGCCCCCATGTAAAAAAATAACTTGGCGCCATCCCAGAAAAAAAAGCATCAACCCCCTAAAAAATATGTTTAAAGGTGATATGTCAGTTGGCTTGCCGTAACCGCATTTTCTCTCATTGCCGACGGTGGCGGGCGGTGTGCAAAGAAGATCATGCCTACGTAGGACATGTCTGGAGGTGTCTTTCCAAGGACCATTCTTCGTATCGCCCAAATCGGCTTTGTGAAACAGTTGAGCGATATCTCGTTCTTACGTAGAACGGTTCTACGAAAGACCATTTCATGCAACAGGCCCCAGAGCTACCAAGTCTCACGCATTATGCGTGAGACTCAAGCATTTTTGACTCTTGTTCACAGAGATGCCAAGTTTAAAAAAAATGTAATGCGTGAGATTTTCATGACTCGGCGGTGACTCGGCGTCTCTGTGCGCGCGCGGCCAGTACTTACACTTAAAAGGCGCGCGCGCGTTTGAGATATGGGCTTCATCATGATATCAATCCATACTACAAATCCATGCGATGCACGCACGCGATTCATCGTATCACGTACTAGCTGTGAGCTCAGTGCGCTGACTGCATTCTCGATGCCGGGGTAGACGTGACGGCGTGCAAAGGCGGTCGGCCAGTGCGTATAATCTAGTGAATAATGCTACTTTTTCTCGTTTTTCTGTCGGGTCCCGATGCGTGAGAAAAATGGGTGCCATGCGTGAGATCGTGAGATGGAACCTAGATGCGTGAGTCTCATGCACAATGCGTGAGACTTGGTAGCTCTGTGTTCATCCCCTCAAATTTCTGTCTCACGCAACTATCACAGCCTATCCCTATATACATTGTACACAATGTCTGTGATCTCACTCAGATTCACAGAAAATCTCACGCATAGCTGGTCTTTGAACTTGGCATCTCTGCTGTACTGACAATTACATGTAAGCCTGGTTTTACAGACTTTCTCATGAAATCAGTGTTTACTGCAACTACATGTACTGGCATTTCTCTTTCAGGTGTAGATTTTGCATCGGAGCAATAATTATCACAGGAGCGAATATCATGAAACCAGGCAAACTACCTACATGTAATTTTTTATGGTTGAGGTACCTTATCCCTGGCTACCTACATGTACGGTTTTACACAAAAAAAAATACCAATAATGATGACTGTAGTTTTGTCCTGATGATCTGATGAGATTGTAGAGTAAATGAGAATGAAAGTGTTTTTTAATCAAGTTGCTTTCTCATCTCATTAGCAATAGCCATACTATAGTAGGTATGATGACGTACAGGGATGAGTGCACTTTTACATTTAGTCTCTCTGTTCATTGAACTCTCCCCATAGAGCAATAGATTTTTATCCATCTCATTCCAGAATGAAAATATGCATACAATGCGCTGAGTGTGTGCATAAGAAGTGGGGCAAGCCCTTGCATACAGTACATGTGTAGGCCTTCCTATAGATCTCAGTACATGCTCTAGTCCTTGAAGGATGTATTTTACACACACATATCTACATGAAACATGTGAAGTCTGATCATGCATCATGTACTTACATTATAAAAATACATTTACTTATTAAAAGTAAAGCGTATAAGAGATTGGCACTATCCTCACAAATTATGCAATTTCTATCTTGATGAAAACTGATCTACAACAGAAGATTTTGACTGCTAGACAGAGAAGTTCTCAGTTTTAATAGCATCTACATGTATAGGGCTTATTATGGGCCTATAGGTATGTGAAGAATACAGATTGTGCTTGCATGAAGTTGGTACATGTACCTGTGTGATTTTTTTTAGACTCGCAAAGTAAAATTTAAAATACCTCGTATGAAAGCATATTCATTTTAAAATTGGTCAATTCCAGCCAAATGTTGCATTTTTCCATTTTCAAAAATTTCTTTTCGGAGCAATTTTGTTTATACTGTTTATAAGTATACAGTTTAAGGTTTACAAAAACACACTTATATTTACTATACCCTCATTCATTCATAAAATACGCAATGTACACTCTGTTGCATTGTGGTACTAAGATTTCATAGAAAATGTACAACTTTCACCCATCCTTGGCTCCTGGCAAGCAAAGGGTGCTGATGAAAAATCCCACTGTCCATGTGACCTCCAAGCAATAATTTACCATTAGCTGTATTGTTTTACACGCTGCAGTGAAACTATGAGGCACAAAATACATTTCAAGGTGTGTATGTTTGATGTCCCATAAGTCACAGTTTTGAGCATTAAGTTTCCCTCATATGCTGCCATAGACTCCTGGAGACAAGTATTGGACTTTTTTATCTACCATAGTACATGCTTGCTTCAACAAATCAAGCTGCATCTGTATTGGACTTGAAATAGCTATACTGGGGGGACATACATTTCAGTCCCATAAGTCACATGTCCCATAAGTCACATATACAGTTCGTAAACCATGCCACCTTAAAGCTGTCCATGACAGCAAAGAGAGAGACAAGAATGCTTAAAAGCTGGAGAACAGTATGCTGACTGTCAGAAAAAACAGTCTGAATATCAAAGGCAGTGCATTGAACAACAAAAAATAAGTTTGCATTGTGTGCCCAGTCCAGAAAGAAGGAGAAAACTGAATATGATCGCTAAAATGCAAAGCTGAGTGCAGGTGAATTGGGTTTGTTTCACCCTAGCTTTTAGTCATTTTTTAGGTCCAGATCATTCTCTTGGTTTTCTTGTCCCCTTAGAGTGTGCATCAACTGTTTTACATATGATGTGAACTTGGTATATACACATAGTTCCATGGAAACTATTAAAACCTATGTCAATGTCCCATCAGTCACAAATTTTGTAGTTGAGCGACCCTCTGGATCCTGTCAAAATAAGAGCACCAGTCCTCAGATGCATTTAAGGCTACCATGAGCAGAGCTATTAAAGCCCCTGTAAATGCCAAAAAATTGTTCAGAAGCTTGCAATCAAGTTTTCTCAGAATCATTCCTGCCGCCTGCCAATAGAAAGGAACATGCGCATTTAAAGAGGACCAAAGGGTGGTGTCATAATGTCATGAACATCGAATCGCCGGTTCTAAACCTAGTCGCAGCTGCATGATCGTCTTACACATTTGTATTTGCAAAAATAATGATTTGTGTTGTCCTTGGTTGTTACCATCATTCTGATAGTCTTAAAGGGCACTGGTTCATAAAGCTTTTCGTAACTTAAGAGCGACTTTAAGAACGACCGATGATCCTTGTGGTAAATGTCATCATAAATTGGCAATGTTTTAGCATATAAGAAAGGATCACTAGTCATTCTGAAAAGTTGCTCCTAACTTACAACAGCTTTATGAAATGGCCCCAGGTTATTTTGTTTAGAACCAGGCCGCCATTACACCATGACAACTAACATCACTTTGGTACTCTACAAATGATGATGTCCTTACAGGCATTCAGAATTTCTATGAAAGAGATGACATATCAACCCAAGCAGCTGGCAAAAAAAGAAGTTGTGATAGGGTGCATCCCCATGGTATATTTTTTAACCAACATTTTTTGTATTGCCTGAAGTGTATAGTTAATGAATCTTGATGTTCCCTTTGTCAAATCGTGTCCCATGGGGTTCCAAATTGGCAATTTTGGCAGCCATCTTGGATTTTTCATGAAAATCAATTATTTTCATATTTTTTGCACAGACAATGGTAAATCTTCCATGTAAATGAATACACTTTTTACTATACAAGTATACATGTACATGCAGTTTAGATAGTAGAAAGCGATTGCAACTGTTTTCTAGACAGTCCAGTTAATGAATTTTTTAAAAAGAATTTATGCCAAAATTTTAATATTTTTTGTCAAAAATTTGCCTGTGCACTGATATCCATCTGTTTTATCATAAACATCAACAGCTAATGAAAAATATGAGCATTTGACACAAAAGAGAGTATGTTAACAAGAATATTGATTTACTTCATGGCAGCATTAATGTCTTAATTTCTCACATGTAATACACTGTAGTGTAAAGGTCATTTTCTTACCATACTGTATGAGACAGATAGAGAAAAGCAACATTTATTTGTCCTATCTTTAACAAATATGTCATATCATTATGTCCCATCAGTCACAATTGAAAGTGTGTACATTCTTTCTAATTGTTCATTTTTCATCTGTTTGCTAAATATTTATGATTGTAATTGTTTATTGATTATTTTCTACTTATTTGATTACAGTTCTTAAAACTTGATGACAAGTTAGGAAGCTTTTTTTTGGTTAATGTTCCCTTTATATAAATGAACTGCGTGAAAAGATGTTTCTGCCCTTTGTTGAATTTATATCTGACACAATGGCATGAATTATTAAGGGTGTCATCTTATTAGGAAATATTTATTCATGCTGAAATTAAGTTTGACTTAAAAAGTCATCGCGAGGAAATGTTAATTCCATGAAATGAGATAGGGTCCCATCAGTCACATTCACTTGTCCCATAAGTCACACACGATTGCACACAACTACTGAAACAAATGAAATGAATCAAGTCCAATTCAAGTACTGTTAGTGAGCCCTATCACTAGTTAATCTCCAAGCCCAAATCTAAAAACATTGTCATAAAACTGAGATAGATATGGCACTTTGAACAAAAGAGCCCAATTTGTGTGGTCCATCAATGTCCCATAAGTCACAATGACATTTCTGAATATCTAGCACCCTATGCAACCAAGCTGAAAGCATACATTTTTGTATATAGTAAGTTTAAGTATTCTTCTTTCAGTTTAATAAAGTAAATCCATGTTTGTGCAGCTACTATTTCAGATATGCACCTCAGTTATGTGGAAAAAAGTATCAAATGTCCCATTAGTCACAATGGAATTGACCAATTACCATTTTTAACGGGAAAACAAATACGTCTTTTGTTGACTTCTTGATTGTGCTATTTATGTAGATTGCTTTTGATCAAAATTAAATATCTCATGTTTTAATTTCTTTTTAATATCAAAGTTTTTAGAAATGTACAATGTAATACTGTAATTAATGGGATTTTGCTTAGTTGTATGACTGAGTAATAATTTACAAAGCATGCATGTTTACAGTGTATGAATGTAAATTAGGGAATTGTCCTACATATATACATGTACAAAGATGTAGAGCTTTATTGAAAAGAAGGTTCTACTAGGGAACAAAGAGATTATAAAAAGAGGAAATGAGGTGGAAAGGCAGATGCTAGCTTGAGATTATAAGGCCTTTCTTCCAATTGAGAGTATTGATCATCATCATAACTGTCAATCCTTGTTCAGCATCTCATTCACATTGACTTGTCATAATATGACAATCTGCAAACAAAACATGTTTACCTGAAAGAGACTACCAGTAGAAGTTTGGTTTAGTATCAAAGTTACTGGTAGCATTTTATTGCAGTAGCCCAATTACTATTACATCATAAGAGTCTTATCTGATAGTATATCTATTGATATTTGATGGAAAGCTTAAAGTTCACTACAAGCAAATGATGATTAGAATGAAAAAAAAAAACAATCGTAGTGCTGCAGATGTAAAAAATCAGGCTTAATCTTTCATTGGATCTGAATTAGGTTATGTTGATTTTCAAATTTAAACAGCATCATGAATCAGGATTGAAACTCAATTAAAAAAAAAAAAACTAAAACGCAAAAATGATCACTGGTGCACCATACAGTGTCGAAATAAAAAAGCCTTAATGATATTTTGATTGTCTTTAAATTTCTCACTGTCATTAGAGCAGCTTTAGTGTGCAGTTTGACCCATCACAAGAAAGGTCAGTTCTAGCACCTGTTTGTGTTGTAGGTTTCCAATGCGAAAGCAAATTTAAAGACTTCAAAACTCAATTGTGTTCAATCTTGCATTCGCGATACATGTACTTAGGGTTGTAAAATTTGAGCTAATTGTGTTTACAAACGCATCTATTTCGGCGTTTAAAATTTCCTCAGAATCATGATACATGTATATGAAAGACGTTTACTTTTACGACCGGGAATGGAGGACATTGAACTCATCCTTTGTTTTTGTAATCACGTTTCATGTTGTCGTTTAAATTTGGAAAACGATATTGAACGCACCCATTAAAAGGAAACCAAAATACAAGAAGAGAATCCATGTTATCAGAGGGGATAAAACTTGTTTCATCAAAATCAGTTACAGAATATTTACTGCAGTTTGGAAAGTCTCTTTGTAGGGGATATCGGGTTAGTTTGAATGCGGGTATTAAGTTGAAACATTGTAATTTTCTTCAACGCCTGTAAAATGAATATGCAATACTCACTGCCCTCAATTTATTGCTATTTTTATACAACACTGCTGATTTTTCTAGCATGGAATCACCCACATACATGTACATACATGAAGGGTCCTACTTGTACAGAAAATTCAAATCAATGATTCCCACCTGTAACATGTCCATGTACATGTAGGCCTACATGTTTGAAGTTTAACATAGATTTTAATATTTAATTTGAATCCCTGTCCCTCGCACAGTAGCGTACTGGAACGTGGAGGCCATACAATGTACGTACATGTACATGTTTTTCAGTGTGGTTTTAATTATGAGTGTAGTAGCTATGTCTATCTCCTATCAGTGATTTCTCCTAGGCTGAAAATTAAATCAATACAACTATACATGTACCTGCCATGTATACAACTCACCTACATACATGTATGTCTAAATGGCCTACATAAACATGTACATGTATACATACATGTACATGTATGTCCTTTCTTTGCACCAAATTACATGTGGGGCCCTACATGTACATGTGTATATGGATGAGCTATCCTCTGTCACATGACCTACATGTACATGTACAATCTCAATGTGCATACAGGTGCATGTAGAGCTGAATTCATCTATGCTGTATTTATAAACATAGATTGAAAAACGCCCTCTGTAGTGACGATTTTGCACACTAATTCATGCATTATTATTGTAGAATAAAGTCCCGGGGGGCCACTTACATTGACGAGTGGATACCATGCGCGACCAAAAAAACACGTAAAAAGGATGTCCTTTTCACGATAGGGCACGTTACGTACGTAACGTGATAAGGGTGTCAAAAACACAAATATAATGAAAAAAGGGTATCTATTTCGCTAGGAAAATTACGTGTTTAGGGTCGAATTTGCGGGGATGATAAAACAAAATTGAAATGTTTTATAAAGGATGTCCTTTTTGCCCCAACACTACGTGTTTAGAGTCCTATTTGCGCGAGGTGTAGAAGGTGGGGTCTTACTAAACCAAATAAGGTAAAGCCCTCGACCAAAGGACCCGTAACAATAAAACATTCCTGTACTTGTTTAGGGGTTCATTTCAGGGAATATTTACCAAGAGTATCGTTTTGTTTCCAATACTTGTTAAGGGTAGGGTTTCACACGCCAATACTTGTTAAGGGGTGCATTTTCAGAATATGGAAATTACGTGTTTAGGGTGCTTTTCGAGACCCCATGGTCGCGCATGGTATCCACTCGCGAATGGAAGTGGCCCCCCCCGGAATAAAGTACATGTTTACAATGTGTGTATTCAGCAAATCCAGAGGCTGAATGTACATGTAGGTAAAATCACCACCATCTCTCTCTCTCTCTCCCTCTCTCTCCCATTCGTCACAAGTAACTTGATCTACATGTATACCGGTACATGTTCCATTCCATGGCTACATGTTTTATAGGAGATACATGTACACATGTATTGTATACATGTAGGCCTACATGTACATCTTGGCAGTTTCTTCCTTTGCCAAAACTCATTACCATCGACATGTATGTACATTACATTATGATGGAGGTGTGTCTCTTTCCTAGGTCCTTAAAGTAGACACACGAAGAAAAATTCACGAAAGTGATGATTATAGACAAATTATATATGGATGGAAAGGTATTGTCTTTTTATACACAAATATGTCACTAAAAAGTCTTATAGATGTCGTGGAGAGACACCCTTCTCAGCCCCCCAGACCGACAATCACGCAGCCGAAAACGGTCGAGAATAATGACGTCACACAATCGACGTGCTCATCATCTCTCTGTGCATCATGCACTGAATCACCTTACTGACCTGTTCAATATCTTCCGAATTTACCGTTTTCTTCATGTAATGTGATATTCAATTTCTGTTTTTGACAACTTCAGACCAAACGTGAATCAGAACTGTGTTCCCTTGCCCGTTTTTATTGAATTGTGGACTGTAAAGACCAATTTTGTCCACTGCAGTCGTCATTGTGTTGCTCCACTCCAGTCAGTGAGTGAGTGAGTCGCTGCCCAAATAATATAAGTAGAGAATCTAATCAAGAACTTGAAAATCAAAAGCAGCAATTAAGAAGTAAGATTTAATAAATACAGGACTGAATAGAATCTCACATGAAAATAAAAAGAGCTGATAGGAATGGGGAAGGAATATAATTAAAAAAAAAAAAATCCAGAACCAAAAAAAAAATCAAAGAGTTTCGAACCAGGATCCCCGCACTCATAAAAAAAACCTTCGTGCGTACAGATTTGTCCACAGACCGTGTCCTTATATAGACCGTGTTCATAACGATATATGAACAAAGTGCGTTCGCTGCTGTTGCCAACTGCAATTCCAATCATTTCGCGATCATATATTGCCGTGTTTTTTGTGGTTCCTGAACTTGCTACGTAATTAAATTTCATAATTTTTATTCAGTTGTGAAGACGAATGTCTATGCTTTATATTGATAATAATATCAATGTGGTGCAAGCATGATTTCTAAGTGAAAATATGCTTTGTTTATTCACGTATATTTCTTGAAAACAAATAATTTTTTCTAAGCTAAATATCGGTTACCAAAATATGTTAAATGTGCATTTCATTTTACTGTTCAGAAAATTCAAACTTTTATCTATGTAATAAGACCAATCTTGAGAGGAATAAACAATTCTAAGAGCAAAAAACGCTGATTGGAAAGATCGTCTTCAATGGGCTGCTGTCAGCTCAGCTGCTCACTGCTCGTGGTGTGACGTCACTCAGCTGGAGCTCGCCAGAGGACGGACGAAGGCAGAAATATGCCATGAAAATAAGTCATTTTTGAGAGCTGATTTCTGCAAACTCTAATCACTATTTTAAAAGGTGAAGTTATATATCTGATTAGTAATACTTCCCCTTTACAATGATGACCAAAAAAAGTCATCATAAAATACTTTTGATTCTTCGGTTGTCTACTTTAATGTGTATCATTCATGATCTTCCTCTCAGTATAAATTACATCCATACTGCAGATACTGTTCAGCTGGGTTTAGGCTGCGTTTATAATGCAACCTCACGCCAAAATCACGATTTGAATCATTCAAAACACAAACATGAATCACAATACCAAAGAATCAGCGTTTAGACAACCTTCATTTTAACGCTGTTTCTCCTCGGATTCGGGCCGATCTAGTGCTCATCACAGTGCGCAGTTTGACAGAGGAAGGTAAAAAAATAGCGCATAAACGCACCCTGTAGCTGCATCATTACCACAACAAGCTTTCTATTGTTGAACTGAACCGGCTCTATACACTGTAGCTCCATGGACTGAAGGAGTATTTCTTACCTTGAGAAGATATTATGTTCACTGTATTAAAGGTCAAGTCCACCTCAGAAAAATGTTCATTTGAATCAATAGAGAAAAATCAGACAAGCACAATGCTTAAAATTTCATCAAATAGGATGTAAAATAAAAAAGTTATGACATTTCAAAGTTTCACTTATTTTCAGCAAAATAGTTTTATGTATATGAACGAGCCAGTTACATCCAAATGAGAGAGTCGATGTCACTCACTCTTTCTTTCGTTTTTTATTGTTTGAATTATATAATATTTCAATTTTTACGAATTTGACTATTAGGACCTCCTTGCCTGAAGCACAAAATGTTAAAATAATGGAATTCCACGTGTTCAGGGAGGAATGAAACTTCATTTTACATGACAATGGCGAGAAAATCAAAATATTTCATATAATAAAAAAAAGAAATATAGTGAGTGAGTGATGTCATAGTTCCTAATTTGCATACCGACCAAGATGTGCATATACCTTTTTTTGTGAAATGAAGCGAAACTAAAAATGCCATAACCTTCTTATTTTACCTCCGATTTTGATGAAATTATCAGTGTTATGTTTGTTGAACTTTTCTCTTTATTCAAATCAAGTTTTTGTTTGGGTGGACTTGTCCTAACTACAGCTGCCAATCTATTATAAAAGCCAGCGTAATATCCAAGTTGTTTGGGAGTGCATAGACTTTGATAGAGACAAATGTCTTTTGATGATCCACCAAAAACTATAGGAAATGAAGAGATATAACATTTTTCCCCAGGGGCATCTTTCTGTCGATATACATGTACCTGAGGCTTGCCAATAGTAAATTTGATAGAAACTTTCTCTGAGGGAAAAAGTTACTATTTTATCTCTCTTCATGCCCATTTGCTGGATCGAAGAAAGGCATTGTGTATTTGCTTTATATAACCTATCTCTTCTATCTCTTCTAATATCTCTTCTATAAGTTAGAACTGTAGATCAAGTTCATCTACATTTAGACATCAATCTGGACCATTCAAATTTGATACAAGAACTGTATGTTATCATCCAGTAGGCTATAAAAACTGTATGACAAGACAAGTACATCAATCAGTCATTTCACATTATTCAAAGATTAACTATATTTCAGGTTTGAATTTACGTGATAGAGCTCAAGGAATAAAGGAGTGATCTTCAATCTTTATCTTTGATTTTATCTTTTAGGTGAAAGCTGCCACATTCATCCATTACATAGAAGCTACAGAAGTAAATGCTTGCATCACTATCCTTCTAATGTTGATTGGAATCCCTTTGATGCAGATGGAATCAATATGGTAAATATTCTTTTTAAGGACAATCTTCATCAAGTGATTATTGATTTTACAACTTTCTATTCTTTCCTGTGATTGGTTTTTGAGCAGAAGTGAAAATCAATGATAAATCTCTATCAAACTGCTCATTTAATGAGCGCATGAAAAGAATTGTAGAATATTCAAAGCTTTTATGTAATCATAGAAACCTGAACAATGTACTAGGCATGTGTACATGTATGTACATCAGTTGAAAGTTTAGAGGAATTAAAATGCTGTAGATGAGCTGTTCTTTTCGCAATTGAATTTTTCACCAAGTGCGTTCTGATTCCCGACATTTTCATGGGTTTTTAAATCATGATTGGAGGATAAAGCACTTTAACAGCATTTTAGCAGGAAAGTAGAACAAAACTTTTGTAGAAATCAACTCTCCCATGTATGTATCTATCATGTACATGTATGATAAATACCCGACCAGCACAATACATAAGACTCAAGGATTCAATTTGTTTTTGCTGTTTAAAGTCGAGTCCACACCAGGAAATGTTGATTTGAATCTATTTATAGAGAAAAATCAAACAAGCATAACACTGAAAATTTCATTAATATCTGACATAAAATATAAAAAGAAAGTTATGCCATTTTAAAGTTTTGCTTAATTTTTTTTCACCAAACAGTTTTTATATTCGCAACTCAGTGACAATTAGTATTACATGTAAATGCCCCTCATTCACTATTTCTATTGGTTTTTGCTGTGGTGTGGCTTCCGTCGTCCGATCACAATTTCAAAATGCTTCATGTACTTCTTCGCCATTTCAAGTCCGATTTCAATTCTGTTTGCTTTATATGATGACACTAGGTGGGGGATTCAAAACTTCTGCACAGAATTTTTGAAACTCAAATATGCTAATTTATGCACATTTTTTAAAATTCACAAAAAATGCTTCTTTATTTGTTGACTGATTTTGATTTTATTTACATGTACAATACATTTATGTACAATGACATGTAGCTCATGATAGTAAAGTGTTATTATTTTAGCCAGTGTAAAAAGCATCATATTCACCTTTCTCAATGTTTGATTATTCATAGCTGAATGGATTATGAAATAGTCTATACACAGACTGATCCTTTAGTTGTACACCTTGATAGTTGGGCCTTGTCACCCTGGAAGGGGGGGGGGAGGGTAGGAATGTAGGATGGGAATACAACGTTTGCTTCTGTGACATTGCTCATCTAATAGCCTATCTCTGAAGATATTCATACATGGATAATGGTGGATAGGGGTTGGTTCAGAATGATGTGGTCAGTAGGTACAATTGTTAGAGGAGCAAATATGGAAACCTACATGGTAGGAACATACAGTAGGCCTACTGCTTTGGTAGATATTTTGAAGTAGTTTTGATGATTGGGAAATTATAGAAAAGAGCTTTAGAAGACCTCTGATGCAGATTTGAGAAAGTATTGTTTCAACTGATTGCATTGATTGTTGTACAATTGTACATGTTGAAGTAATGATAATAATGTTATGTTCATTGCATGTGCATATACATGTATATATTTATTTTACTGTATCAAGAGTGAGGCATTGTGTTGATTGCATAAATCTTGCTTATTTCTTCATTTCAGCTGTGTATGCCCAAAGGGCTCTCATTCCGGACGCAGAAAGGAAACCGTCAAGCCAAGTTCCATTCCTTTGTGATGACACGAGAAGATAGCACTAGAACATATGGTGCAGCCCTGACTTTCTATGAACAGGTTTCTAGCCAGCATATCTGTGCGGAACTGCAAACCCTCCAGCATAAATATGGAGAGGATAGAAGGATGAGAAAAGCCAGTGTCAACCAAGGAAGTACTGGAAACATCTATGATGAGATGCACCCTAGTAATAGTGGGTATAGAACTATTGGTTCACCACGCTTCCAACGTCGTCAATCCAGTCCAGCTATCCAGGGTTTGGCTTCACCAAGGACACGAAGGCGGAGCCCCGTTCATCAGGGCTACACCCAAAAAGCATACACACTCCCTAGAACTCACACAGATACAAAGAACCCACACTTTGACATGGTCAAGGACACACTCTATGTTTCTAAGTGCATCTGTCTTATCATGCCATTGCCCTTTGTGAGGGCAGCCAGGAAGTTCCTGGAGCAGCTCTTTGAAGTTGTCCGATCTACAAACTCTCCATCTCTACCTATGGAAAGCTACATCTTCAATGTTCTGTATGAAGTGCCCCTTCCTCCTATGGGTAGGAGTATGGTCTTTACTGGCGTTTCTCGTAATATTGCATGTCAGAGGCCATCAAAGACAGAGTTACCTCTATGCGAGTATGCAATAAGGGATATCTTTGATCTCCTAGGAACAGAGAATGTGGTTGATCTACTCACTTGTGTTCTTCTTGAGAAGCAAATCTTACTTGTTTCTAAAGGTACAGTACAGTTGTCAGAAGATAAACCCAGTCAACATTGCTTGAAAATGGATTGAACTTGACTTTACAGTCAGCAGTGAGAACAAAAGAAATCCTTTGTTCTGGCTCTGAGTGTAAAGTCAGGTGTAGAATACACCATTGTCCTGCCAAGGAATGCTGACTGTCCATAGTTAAAGAGGAATCCAACCCAAATAAAACTTGTTTTTATAAGGAAAAGAAAAATCAGACAAGTGGATAGGTGAAAGTTTGAACAATATTGGACAAACAAAAAGAGAGATATGAATTTTTAAAAGTTGTAAATATTGGTAATCACTATACCCATGGAGATTTCAAATTGGCCGCATATGGGATGTCATAGTGATGTAAGGCAAGGACTACTCTTCCATGTACTCCAATACATATTATGGCTAAAATGTCATTTTCCCCAAAAGTTTTATTTCAAATTATATTTTTCTTTCATGAGGACATAAAACAAATTACTACATGGGTTATATTTAGATTACTGCCCCAGGGGAATGGGTACTTAGGAGAAAACCACAAATCCCTGATAATAAAGTACATGGCCTATGGGAAAGTTGTCCTTGCCCCTTGTCATAATTTACTTACCCAGTTGCCAATTTGAAATCTACATAGTATTAGTGATCTCAATTTTAAAGCAGCTATAACTTTCTTATTGCTTGTCCAATTTCTTTCAAACTTTCACCATTCTGTTAAATTTATTTTTCTCCTTCCCAACACAACATTTTATGGCCAAGGCTGGATTCCCCTTTAATAGGAAAAACACAAAAGGATTTTTACTTGGGCTAAAATCAGTTTATGTAATTTAAGATAGACCAAATACCATGTGGGCTTAACCCATTTGATCTACTATCAGTTTGATTTAATACCCTTTTGTCTAAACTGAACATGGTTTAATTCCCTTTTTGTCTCAT
Organism: Lytechinus variegatus; assembly: GCF_018143015.1. Taxonomy (NCBI): domain Eukaryota; kingdom Metazoa; phylum Echinodermata; class Echinoidea; order Temnopleuroida; family Toxopneustidae; genus Lytechinus; species Lytechinus variegatus. The sequence continues at coordinate 23,131,727 of NC_054758.1, forward strand.
TCTCAATAACGCCCAATTAGTCTGATGTTCACTTCATCTACTTATTGTCGTTTTAAAACTTTTTTTTTAACTTTGTCAAAGGAAAATTAGGTTTAATAGTAAGCCTGAGTCATATCGATTATTTTGAAAACCGGTGTTCGACAGCTTTAATTCGATCGAACATCGATGCATCGAATATTGAAGGCGGGGAAAAGTTAGTCTTTTTTGCTCCGGCCGCGTCGCGTCGATGCGCTATGCATGCACTGACGGTGTGTGCGCTGGCGTTGGCCGGGTGAGCGTTGCACTAGCAGATGACAGAGCAAAGTTTGTTTGTATTTTCCATGATCACAAAACACAAAAAAAGGCCGGGGACCAATGCAGAATTCTTCCCAAAATATCTTCAACAATGATATTTGCAGATGACAACATATAAGTTTAAAATGAAACAATAAAGACATGAATCACGCAGAGTCGATCCGAATGATTTTCGGTCAACTAGCATTCGCAGTCCAGACTCGCATTCACCAGCCCCGCACACTCACTCTCCCGAAACGACAGGCGTGCTTGTCAGCGCCAGCAAACAAGTGCAACCAATGGAGAGTGCTGTAACTTGCCTGAGATTGTGTAGTTGGATCCAAAATGAGCTCCAAATAAATTTATGGGAATAAATACGTAATTTTCCCTGGATGGTCATTTGAATTGTTATTCAATGCTGATATAACGATTGTGAGGAAAGATTGTGAAATATGAGTTATGATGATGTTCGAGAATTAATCCTGATAATGACAATCCATTTTTTTTAGACACAAGAGCATGCGATCGAAATAAAAACGAATGTTTCGAATCGAGCCCTAAATTCATATTAATTATTATGATTTTTACAAGATTTTATGGTCATACTAAGAATATTGACGATGTCAGCAAAGTATGTTAAGTTCATATGGAAGAATTAATACTGGAATTATTTCTATTGTTATTCCATCTCTGGACGTCTCCTCCAAGCTCCGAGAAAGGAAGCACACAATGCGCATGCGTATTCGATGACGTATGACATATTTTCCATCCATGAAATCAGAGCCCAAAGTTGGGCACAAACTAGCTTCAAATTGATGGGAAAAAAAATATCTAAACGCAATTTTCTCTGTTTTGTCATGTAAAATGTTATTATATGGTGATATTACGATCTTGAAAAGAGTTTTTGCATGTAGACAATGTTCGAGAATCAATCCTGACGTGATAATTATTTTTTTAGACAAGTGCACTCAAGTCGATCGTCATGAGATGTTCGCCATTGAAAATTGAAACGAAATACAAACGTTTCACATCAAGCTCTAAATTCATATTAATGATTATCATATGCAAATTATTACGATTAAATAATGTTCTGTGGTCATGATATGAATATTGTTCATGAAGCAAGATTTATTTTACGTTGATCGCGTCAATTTCCGGCCATTTTCTGGTTTGATAAACGAACTGTACTGCGCATACACGATCGATGGCCATGACTTCCATTCATGAATTCATCGTGCATAAATTATCTCGGCATGAGCAGACGAGTAAGACTCGAACTATGATCGAAATAAACTTCAAATTAATGGTGAATAGGCATCATAATTACGCGATCGGTTTCATTTTGGGGGCAATAGAAATCAAGTAAGTAGTAGTCAAGTTGGACATTACTGATATTTTGCTGATTGATTGTGTGAACCAAACGAATCGGCCGGCCGACGTATTTTTTTAATTATTTTTTTTGATGCACCGATTTTGCAAAATCTGCACCGGTGTTCGATGACATCGATCGAACACCGATTTTAAAATCGATTCGACTCAGGCTTAGAATAGAAAGTTCATTTTTGACCATATCGAGTGAAAGTGGTGTTAATAGACGAAGTGGAATAGATGGACTTGGTTAGCCCCAATAGAGTAAAAGGAAATTACCGTTTTAAAAATGTTTTTAGCACCACATGCATGTAGCTTTCCCAGATGTAAATATGATATAAATACCATTTCCATAAAATGCCACTTTGTTGGAAATTGAGAATCGTATTTTAAACACGTATGTATGTATTCAGTAGTTATCAATCAGACATCTGCTTCTGTGAAAAAATCATAAACAATTATCAAATTCTAATTTGTGGAATATACATGTATTACATGACACAGCAGCTGGTTGCATTACATGTGAAAATAGGAACTTTTAATTCTCAACACTTATTCCTTGATATATTATCGCCAGACATTTTTAGTGGTACTGTTCATGTATGTTTATTTTGTTTTTCTACTTTCATCACAACCAATTATGACATCACAGGGAATTCCCATTTTATAGCCGATTGATTCACCTTTTTGAATCATTAGACCATAAAAGGTTGGGAATGTGTGATTGTTCTAAAAATAGAAATTAATGCATTATTTAAACATATCTGTTACCTCATTGCGCCTATAGTATGCATGTTGTAAAAACTTCAGTTATTCAGTGTGCAATGGAAGTAAAAGTTTGCACTTTATTTATTTTTTAAATTATTTTTTTTAATAGGAGTTGGCTATACATGGGTCAAAAATACTTTTTTTGTAATTTCAATATGGGAACAGTTTTTTTTTATTCCTTGTAATGTATCTCAACATGAAATGACAATATTTTTTGTCTTGGGTCCGAGAAAAAAGTGTGCCGGGCCAAAATCCAAAATGGCCGCCAAAACCACCCAAAATCACAGTTTTGGCCACAACTTCTTTATTTGGTGGTCTTTTTCTTTGGTTTTGGTGTCTATTTATATGTATTTGGTCGCAGGCAATTTGTTTTTCCTATAATTAGTACTTTTAAACCATTATTTGTAGAGTTAAAAGGTAATTATACCTAAATTTTTCAATTTTTATAGCCTTTTTTCAGCCAAAAAGTAGATTTTATCGTCCTGGGGTTCTTGGATATTAGATGGTATAAGGTCAAAAATAGCAAGCAGCTTCATAGAGCTATATCGCTTTTATTCCTCTACTATGGGTTTTACGGATATTTGTGAAATATATCTTAAATAAAAAAAATGTTAATTATCCATAGGGGCTATACAGTATACAATGTACTGTACATACTGCACTGCATAAATGCATTGGCCACCATGACAAGGCATGTATAAACTATAGTGTTATACATGTAGAAATGAGCTCTTAGGTTTAGAATTAGATGCCTCAGAAATTGAAGATATGTTTTGTCTCAGAAACTGAGGACATGTTTTGTCAAATATGCTAATTCAGGGGGCGGAGAAAGGTAATTAACCCCACATCATGGCATTTAAACTAGATATTCTGGGCCCCGTTGCATAAAAATTTACCATTATGTTAACTTAATGGTAACTTACATGGAATCCTTGGTTCTGATTGGCTGTTGATCAGCGTTACCATGATTATATAGTTACCTGACCCCATAAACATAGGCCAGTTAGACACCACAACCAGGTAAAAAAAAGCCTCCAAATGAAGAAGATATAGCTACATGTAAATATGTGATGTACGTATATGATATGTAATATTTAATGTGCAATTTACGTTGCTGGTTTCATCATGTACATCAGCTGACAAGCAATCAAATTCACAATTCACAATCTAATTTTAAACCTTAAGAGCTTATTTCTATGACACTATAGTTTATATACAGGCCTTGTCATATGTCATGGTGGTCAATGCATGGAAATATGCAGTGTAGTGTGTACAGTAACAGTACATTGAATACTGTATTGCCCCTATGGAAAATTAACATTTTTATTTAGTAAGATATATTTCACAAATATCCGTAAAACCCATAGTAGAGGAATAAAAGCAATATAGCTCTATAAAGCTGCTTGCTATTGTTGACCTCGTACCATCTAATATCCAAGAACTCCGGGACGATAAAACCTACATTTGGCTGAAAAAAGGCTATAAAAATTTGAAAATTTAGGTATAATTACCTTTTAACTCTACAAATAATGGTTTAAAAGTGCTAATTATAGGAAAAACAAATTGCCTGCCCCCTAAAACATATGAATAGACACCAAAACCACAGAAAAAGACCACCAAATAAAGAAGTTGTGGCCAAAACTGTGATTTTGGGGGGGTTTTGGCGGCCATTTTGGATTTTGGCCCGGCACACTTTTTTCTCGGACCCGAGACAAAAAATATTGTCATTTCATGTTGAGATAAGGTAAAAGGGACACAAAAAAACTGTTCCCACAGTAAAACCAAAAATCACCCATTTATAGCCCACTCCTATTTTTAATATAAAATTGGTTCATGAATCTATGGTCCCAGAAATCTACTTCAGGTATTATTGGAGTTCTGATATGAAATTCATAATCATGTTTAATTTTCTCACAAACAATGAAAGTTGGGGTCCTTTTAAATTTCATTTTAAATCCTGTAAATTGAGTGGTCTTGCAAGCTACTTGTTGACAATTACCCAATTGCAAATTTGTGATAGATATCTGTTAATTCTACAGTATCTTTCCTGGGAGCTAATGTATAATGTGCTCTGCTATTCATTGTACTGTACATGATGAAAATGATTGTTTAAAAGCATTTGCCTATCAAATCAAATCCAATAGACATCTGTTATAGCACCTTTTCCTTTTACACACACACTACTCCATGTTTGGGCCGTTAAAACAATTCAACAGCTCAGAATGATAGTCCATGCAATCGATTGTCCTCTTTTAGTAAAACAGATTGAATTTAATAGCAAAGTTTTATAGGGTTTTCATGACTTTTTAATATTATAAATCGCAGACAATTTGTATATCAGTGGATTAAACAGTTTGAAAAAATGTCAACAAAATAATGCAGCATTAGGGCCTATATTTTATTAGTATATACAACGTAAACAATCTTATATCGACATGTAATAAGTAGGTATCTAAAGCTGTCACCTTGACTCTTTACATACTCATCTGTAGCCGCAAAGGGATAAAATGGACAGTTTCGTTTTTAAAGTACATGTATACATGGAAAAATACATGTAAACAAAAATGAAAAAATCATGAAAATTTGGCTCTAATAATGACATGTTGTGTTTGTTTGTAGATTACCAGTGGCTAATGTTGACTCTAATAATGACATGTTGTGTTTGCTTGTTTATCTGTAGATTACCAGCGTCTAATGTTGACAGCAGAGTGTATTACGACCCTCATCTTTCCCTTTCAGTGGCCTTATGCCTATGTACCCATTCTTCCAGCATCAATGTTATATTTCTTAGATGCTCCTCTACCGTTCATTATGGGTCTTCATTTAAGTGAGGCTAATCTTCATCCAGAGTCAGATATGGAACTACCAACACAGGTACAGTGTCATTCTTTATTTCATCAATATACAAATAGGCATGAGTGTGATGGTGGTAGATTTCGCATGAGGTGAAAGAAAGATGCTCTATTCAACGAGGCGTTACCCGAGTTGAATAGAGCGTTTCTTTCACCGAATGCGAAATCTCGCACCATTGCACGAATAAGAATATTCGCTATTTGTGTTGTACAAAGCCTCGGAATCTAGCGAAAATATGAAAAAACGAGTTTTTCCCTCCAGTAATCTATGAAAAGGGAGCAAAAATATTGAAAGCCAAAAGCAAAATCCCACAAGCCAGGCCCACAAGCACACATGATCTTGAACAGCATTGCGCATTTAGCCAGCGGGCTGTACGTGCATTGTTACCTTATTCAATGAAATCGCATTGTGATGTCACCTGAAAAGGCTGTGCAATGGTACATTTTTGATGGTACGTCTTGTGTGCAACGGTACAAATGTGTGACATTCAGCCTCCCATTTGATCGCGTACAACAAGCTAAGTAGGCTTTGTACAATAAAAAACAATTACTAACGCTAAGAGTTGTAAAAACAATTTCAATTCAGTGCCGATAGAAGACAGTTACCGGGTCATCTAGGGGTATAACATGGGTACCATTGGTGCATTAGTGCCCTTTGGCATATATCACCCTCATTACTTGTATAGGATCTAAACCTTCATTCCTCTGGTCAGACTATACATGTAGGTGCTACTTTTGCCGTGGTGATGGCGTCAACATTGAACCAAGGTTAAGTTTTTTAATGTCATCATAACTAAGTATATGAACCTAGTTTATGAAATTTAGATATAAGGGTAATCACAAATTACTGAACATCTTGCCTTAGTCTTAGGTTACAAAACCAAGGTCAAAGGTCATTTAGGGTCAATGAACATAGACCATGTTTTAATAGGGGAATCAACATAAAAATCTACCAAGGTTAAGGTTTAAGTTAATTTTTTTTAGTTCATAAAATATAAGGGTAATGGTGTATCAATCAACATGATTAAGGTCATTTAGGGTCAACAAACTTTATCCAAGTTGGGGGTATTTGCTGAATTGCCATCGAAACTTTGAAAGTTCATGGCCCATATTCTGGACACGGGTTTAAATTAAACCCTGGTTTAAAGTTGTGGTTTAACTATGGAGAGCCAATTCGGGCACAAATCCTTAACAGTACACATTCAGTTCTTTAACTCATATGACACCCAATTTTTTTTGGCTCCCCATGATTTTAGCACAGTAGGTCACATGGTCAAGGTCTAAGGTAATTTTGGGTCAATGAACATAGTGTTTTAGTTATCATATAATGGCGTTTCTGTGAGTTACAATTATTCATGAGTTGTTTTGAAAGTCAGCACTCCTGCTTAATTGAATCATGTACATGTATTGTAGGCGAGACTGCCAGAGGCATTCCACTTGCTTTTTTACAAGGGTTAGGTTGAATATCAACAAGGCAATCCTGGTCTCTATTAAAAAAGGAGTGAATTTTTCATAAATCAAAATGATTGATTTTATCAAGCTCACTAATGACTGATGATATGTAGATAGAATGGAATGAATAAATACATATGTACAGTCTAGCTTTAACTAAGATGATATAATAGATTTAGCTAAGATCTCAATATTACCAATGACATTTCGGTTATGAAGACAATTGCAACCATTTCATTTCAAGTAATGTCTTTATTTTGAATCTCCTTCAGATCAGAGAATTAAAGGTATTATACTTTCCATTTTAGCATGGGGTATTGTGGGTAAAGGTGAAAGGTCATTGTAGATTCAGTCATTAATGGTTGAAGTAAGGTCACATTGAGCACTAATTTAGTGACTTATTGATTTGAACTATTACGTCAAAGAATCCTGTTTTTTGCAGAGCATCGGCAGGAGCAATGACATTCATACCATCTAAAGGCTCACAATGATTTGACTTTTAAATATCCGTAAGCTGTTAGGTCCCACTTGTCACCTGTACACATATCTGTAATATGTAATAAAAATGAATGCCAGAAAAAAAATCACATCTGAAAAACATTATTTAGTGCTTCAAACAAATTAAATGTAAAGTGACCGGAAACACCATCTTAATTTCATCATATACACTATACGTGTTAATTAACAACTGCGAAATTATAAAATCAAGGTTTACCTGTACCATTACAGCTTTTCATTTTCAATAATTTGTGTTTTCGGGGTTTTATTTATTTTTTGTTCGAATATACCTACCTGCCCTCATGATACACATGTTTCATTTTTGTTTAAGACATGGGCTGTTTGTCAAGCTAACCAATACCTTCCACTGAACCACATCTTTGTAGCAGGGATGGTACTCAGAGATCCATTTTATCTCAGATAAAATACAATACTTTATCTCTGTTAAAATCGGTGAGATAAATTACCCTTAAAATCTCCCCAAATTGGTATTCTGAAAACCATTTTTATCTAATAATCTAATATCTCTCTAAAACACACCTATTTTTAAGCAATTCAATGAGCACTCTCATCTCATTCAACTAATCCATTTCACCAGGAGGTTAATTTTTTTCACAGAAAACAGACAAAATTACCAATTGGAGGCTTTTTAGCTAGTTACTGTTCGATATAAACATGTCATAATGTAATTTGAAGAGGGCTCAATAGTCATACAGTGTAGGTTTGCATGGTACAGTATATCTGCACTGTCTTTCTACATGTTTGTAGGAGTTACCTCAACTCCCTGATATTCAGCAACCTCTTAATTGTAAATCTACGTGGATATTTTATTTTGAATCACATTATGAGTTCCACTAGAAGTTGAGCTATTAGTCATATGGGGGCATGGGGTAATGGAATTACCAGTCATAATAGTCCTGCATGCTACATTACTAACAGTCGTTAAAGGTAAACATCAATGATAATGGGACAATCATTATTTCAAAGGCATTGGTTATAAACATTAATGACCAGAACGCTAGAGCGAAATAAGGTTTGAAAGAAACAATTCATTGTACTCTGATGAGTGCATGTTGAATGTCTGTTTTTTTAGGGGTTTTTTTTTGTTACGATTTAACGGTACCAGACACTTATTTATTTATATACTGTTCACAAATATCCAGGCTGAAAATAATTGTATTTGAGTAAGTACAATCTAATTCAATAAACAGTACACCTAAAATGTCATCAAAATCTGATGAAAAATAATCCACTTATATTAGTTTGGCAATATTTTGTGAAAATTTTTATTTTTGTATGCATGTTATAAGGTTCATGATGTCATCACTTTCCCTGTTCTTGTTTTATTACATGAAAATCATAATCATATAATATATGCATGTATGTGTGTTTAAAACATGTCACCCTTGCCACAAAACTATGATTCAGTAATAATTATCTTGCATCAGTTTTCAGTCGTACATGTATTTTTACGTTCTTGATCGACAAATTTGATGATACTGTCCATATGTTGAACATTATCTTCTTGCAGAAGACAATATGCATTGCATTCCTTCATCAAAATTCAAAATAGTCCAATATTTTGAAATTATGTCTTTGTATAATCTTGCTAAATGCTGAATTTTCAGTGTTTTATTTGATATCTTTACTATTTTACTTTATGTATCTTTTGAAATCACAGAATTTTCAGTCTTTAGTACCCCTTTAAAAAAGTTGTATAAAGGGACGGACATTAAATTGTTTAGATTTGGGGATCACGAAGTCACAGTTCAAGCGTTTCTTTTCACAAGTTTTATACATTTACTTGTAACTCATTTACATGTGAATTTTTATGAAAAGAATACTGGACCTTGTCTCACTTCATGTATATTGTAACTGTATACTAGTGAAATATACATTTAAAAATATTTTAAAGCAATAACTGGGGGTATGGAGATTTAATAGAGACATTTTTGTCTCACCTGCGAAGCAAAGTGAGACTATAGGCGCTGCTTTTCCGACGGCGACGGCGGTGGCGTCAACATCAAATCTTAACCTGAGGTTAAGTTTTTGAAATGACGTCATAACTTAGAAAGTATATGGACCTAGTTGGTGAAAAAAAAAATAATGGTGAATATTTGATGCAAAACAGGCAACGAATAGCAGAGATAAGTTTTTATTTTGTGAGGTCGAAGGCAAGCATCTCTATGGTACCAGGTGTATAGTGTGTTGTGTGATATAAATTCCACAAAATGTGATTTTCTCAACAGATTTGACGTAATTTTATTTGTGTAGTGGATATATCATCAGATACTTCATTTCATACACCATGTTCCATTATAAAATGATTTATTATAATTGTTATTATTTCATGTGGCAGAATATCAAACAAGTCAAATACAATGATAAAAAAATAATTGTTACAATAATACAGTACCACAAAAATAATTAAACACTGGATTCACCTGGATGAGCTGCCGGGCATTGGGCAAAGTTAACCAAATAACAGTCCGTGGACCGCCCTAACTAACCCATACCCCATCCAGGTGAATCCACTGTAGTATTTTTATGTGACATAAACATAGCTTAAAATTTCATTTAAAGTTACATATAACAAAATGTTCAATTACTCAGAATCAAAACATAAAATTATACAAACAAATATCAATAAATACACTGCATTACAAGGTGAGAAATTGAATAACAGAAAGGAATATGCTGACCAATTATTTATTAAAATTAACTTTGAATTAATGGAATAGCCTACATGTACATGAGATGGGAGAGTTCACTAGCGTACGTACGGGGGGGGGGGGGATGGCAGAGGATGCAGTCTGCCCCCCCCCCTGACGATAGAAGGGTTTATTTTTTGTCTCACCTGCATAGCAGAGTAAGACTATAGGCGCCGCTTTTCCGACGGCGACAGCGGCGTCGGCGTCAACATCATATCTTAACCTGAGGTTAAGTTTTTGAAATGACATAACTTAGAAAGTATATGGACCAAGTTCATGACACGTGGCCATAAGCTTAATCAAGTATTACTGAACATCCTATTAGAGTTTCATGTCACATGACCAAGGTCAAAGGTCATTTAGGGTCAATGAACTTAGACCATGTTGGAGGAATCAACATCGAAATCTTAACCTGAGGTTAAGTTTTTGAAATGTCATCATAACTTTAAAAATATATGGACCTAGTTCATGAAACTTGGACATAAGGTTAATCAAGTATCACTAAACATCCTGCATGAGTTTCACGTCACATGACCAAGGTCAAAGGTCATTTAGGGTCAATGAACTTTGGCCGAATTGGGAATATCTGTTGAATTCCCATCATAACTTTGAAAGTTTATGGATCTGATTCATGAAACTTGGACATAATAGTAATCAAGCATCACTGAACATTTTGTGCAAGTTTCAGGTCTCATGATTAAGGTCAAAGGTCATTTAGGGTCAATGAACTTTGGCCGAATCGGGGGTATCTGTTGAATTACCATTATAACTTTGAAAGTTTATTGGTCTAGTTCATTAAACTTGGACATTAGAGTAATCAAGTATCACTGAACATCCTGTGCGCATTTCAGGTCACATGACCAAGGTCAAAGGTCAATGAACTTTGGCCGTATTGGGTGTATCTGTTGAATTACCATCATAACTTTGAAAGTTTATGGATCTGATTCATGAAACTTGTACATAAGAGTAATCAAGTATCACTGAACATCCTGTTCGAGTTTCAGGTCACATGATCAAGGTCAAAGGTCATGTAAGGTCAATGAACTTTGGCCATGTTGAATAACCATCATATCTCTGTAAGTTTATTGGTCTAGTTCATAAAAAGTGGACATAAGAGTAACCATGTATCACTGAACATCTTGTGCGAGTTTAGAGTAGTATTCAAAGTCAGCACTGCTGTTATATTGAACCGCGTGATGCAAGTAAGACGGCCAGAGGCATTCCACTTGTTATTTTGTTGCATTGCTTTCAGTTTCAATCTAATGTACATGACCGGAGAGAGAGATATAGAAATATTGGACCTGCACACGTGCAGAATGATGAGAGATTGATTATGTTGGTTGACATCATAGCAATATTGTATCTCTGTCACTCAACACAGATAGATGACAGACATGAGAATAGCCACCTGCATATGAACCCATCCATTCTCATACCAGCAAAGAAAGTTATTAAATTATGCTTTGTGCAGTAAAGCTGGGTAATACAGACAAGGCATGGCATCTCAAAGCATTACATCTATAGGTGGTTTCAAACCGCCTCGATCACAAGAATCCCTGTTGAATTATGAGAAAATTTTGTTTTTAAGCAAGTAAATACCTGTTCATTCTTGCATTCACACCGCCCCAAAACAAACCCTTTGGGACATTAAAGTTCCTGAAGTTACGTGCATGCGCAGTATACAATCTGATAAGGTCTGATTCAAAATCACTAGCTCAACAGCCAACGACGGTGCCCGCGCCCTATTACATGTACATGCTGCAGTCCTTCACGTTTATAATTTTGTGGAGCTCATTAAATCACTCTCCTTAATTTTTTTGATGAGCTCAATTGAGCTTATCAGAATCGCTCTCCGTGAGGAGCTCAAATCAGTTCAATACAATACATGTATGATAAATTTCAGATTTTTCGTAACATAGTATAATTTAGCTGTGCAGCTATTAATCTGTGGTAAAACTAGGCCTGAGTCAATACATTTATAAAATATCGCGCTCCTGCTAAAAAAAATGCTGAAATTTCACATTTTACATCTTTCTATTTTTCACAATTCCTTGAAATTATTTCTATTTCATTGAAAACTATCAGAAAAATGAAGAATATTCACCTTTCCCGACTCTGATTTGAACTCACTCTCGATAAATATTGTAGTCCCACATTTAGACTTCAATGGTGTTGCCATGAAAATCTACATATGGGACTACAATATTTACAGAGTTCAAATTCAAATCAGAGTCAGGAAAGAGGTGAATATTCTTCATTTTTCTGATAGTTTTCAACTAAATCAAAATAATTTCAAGGAATTATGGAAAACAGATGGCCATTTCATGGATTTGAAGATGTTGTTACGAATAAACTTGATAGTATCGTATTAAGGTTAAGTTTATTTCAATATTTTATTATATCATGTAGTTAGAATTAATATTGTGCTCTTCGGAACAAGGCTAACGGACTGTTTCCATGGTTTCGAAAAAGGATTGGGATGGCAATGGGATGAACTGTGTAAAAAGTGAAAGGTGACGTCTTTTATTTTGTCGGGCGAAGCTTAGTCGTTCTTTTCTTTTCAACCCTATATGATTTTGGTTCGAGATGAAAGTTAATTATCTTGACTATTAGCTGAACTGATTAACCTTTCTACCCAGAGGTGGACTTTTGTCTGGGCTAGTGTTTCAACGCGTTGAATAGTGAGATTTGGATTGGAACCGAGTTTGAACATGTTTCTGCACAACATGTAAATGAACTGTTGGGACTACACACACATACCGGAGTACGCTTCTGAGATGTGTTATACACAACATAATAATGAGAACTGCACAGTGAACGCTGTCAACTAGTTCAACATAGCGGATGAACTTTATGCAATTAAATCGCGAACTGGACTGTGAGTACACCATGAAAACCCCTGAATAAAACTGAAGTGTCGCTGCTAATACCGTATGGGCCCCAACGATCCGCAACATGTATTTTTGGTAACTTAAGGTAAAATTTAATCTAGATCTAGAAGTAGAACTATATAAGCTAAGTCTAAGTAGGCCTAACGTTTTAGGCTTAGATTGAAATAGCGAGTTCATAGTCATAATCCACTAATAGCCGAAATAAAGGTAAAATGCCTTGGGATTGAGTGACGGTCATACAAATTGTAAAATAATGTTCGATTTACAAGTTTATTGAACCTGCTGATATTATAATTAAAGCATGGTGTTGGAGATTGGAAGAAACTTTTGTTTTTTTTAACTTTGTTTACAAAATGCAAACTTTTGATTAAAGGTCCAAAGCAGGACGATTTCATTTTTACTTAACTATATGATTGCTTTAGTGTAATTTTTTTGTGAGTTTGAAGTAGAGATAAATCTCTGTCCTAACAATGTAAAATGTGAAATTTTAGCAATTTTTTTTTTTTTTTTAGGAGCATGATTTTTCGTTTTCCTTATTTTTTTTTAGGAGCGCCAGCGCGATTGTGCTAAAAAATGAAGGTCTGATGCTGTGCTAAAAGTTCCCGTAATTTGCTTTCATATTGCCAAAATACCTGTGACCTTAGAAAAATCCCAGCAAAAGCTGTCGTAATTTTGTCAGGTACTTACTATTTTATTGCGAGTATTTTCTTTTGGGTAATTACACATAATTTGCTTTCAAATTTCCATAATTACCTGGTATTTTCTTATCGGGGTAAATTTCCCAATCAGAAAATACCTGGAACTGACGAATTTTGAGGCAGTCTGAGACCACCTACATGTATGGAAAAAAAAGTATTTGAGTCACTAAATCATTAATAACCTTTTTACACACGCTAAAATTTCCTTAACCCTGTACTATAGGTGGGGCTAAATTGCTATTTAGCCCCACCTATAGTATGGGGTTAAGCTTAGCCCACTTTCTTTTTACACAGCATTTTTGCAAAGTGGGCTAACCCCACCTTTAGTACAAGATTATTTGGCCCTGCAAAAAAGCAGGGTTATCCCAGCAATTGCAGTGTTAAGAGTGATAGTACGGGGTTAAGATCGCTAGTGTAAAATGAAAGTGGGCTAAGAGCTCCCATTCATGCCCCGCAACAGAGCTCTGTTGTCCAATCAGAGGTAAGCATAATGAATATTCATGAACAGTGGAGACGGCGATGAAAAAAAGCATGCGCCATAAGTCAGCGAGTTGGAATTCACGTTTTAATACTTTTCTCATCAACGCTCGTGAATATTCATGAGCTACCACTAGTCCGGGGTTAGCGAGTGACGTGTGCGAAAAGCAAGCATTTTTTATCCGGGGTAAGCAATAACAATTTGGCATGTGTGAAAAGGAAAAAAATAGTACAGGGTAAAGGATAGTATGGGGTTTGCGATAGTCCGAGGTTAAGAAAATCCTGTGTAAAAAGGGTAAAAGGCTGCTTGTCCAGGCTACAAACTATCTTCAATTTTGTACCATATTGCAAAATTCCTTAGTAGTGTTTGACCATATGTTACTGTAAATTCATAGTATCCTAAAAGTAATAATGTCCAATAGGAGTATTTTCTAGATATTACATGTTAAAAATCCTGCACAGGTTTATTACCATGGAGTTAGACAGCTAGTACCTCTATGAGAAGAGATTAGGCGTACAGTACAATCATTTCAAATACAAAACATGTCTTTATTGGGATGTTAATTCACCCTGATTATAAGCTGATTTTGATTTGAACAGAAAAATTAGAGAAAAAATATTGGTGAATATTTGATGCAAAACAGACAACGAATAGCAGAGATAAGTTTTTATTTTGTGAGGTCGAAGGCAAGCATCTCTATGGTACCAGGTGTATAGTGTGTTGTGTGATATAAATTCCACAAAATGTGATTTTCTCAACAGGTTTGAAGTAATTTTATTTGTGTAGTGGATATATCATCAGATACTTCATTTCATACACCATGTTCCATTATAAAATGATTATTATTATAATAAAGCAATATTGACTGGCCTCGGGGCGATACGACATATATCGCCCAAACTAGATTTATATTGCCCGAGTCGCAGACGAGGGTGATATCAATTTAGTGAGGGCGATATATGTCCTTTCGCCCCCAGGCCAGTCAATATTGCTATTATTAACCAAATCAGGCATCTAGAGCAAAAATCGTTAAAATCTAGATATTTGAAAGTTTTAGAATGAGAATCTAGTTTATCATGTTGAGCAGACTGGGCCTCTGAACTTTACCATTGTGACGTAATTGAAATGACGCGTCCCTGGCCTGGGGACGCAGTATCCAGCGTTGTCTTAACTTGATTACCATTATGACGTATAGCACTGCGCGGTTCAAAGACGCGTGCAAAAACGCGTAGAATACCCGGATATTAGCGCTGCTTTTTATTGCCCGCTACATTTCCACGCACTTTCTCATTGACTTTCCTGAGTGGGCAATAAATTGGGCCCGTGGATAAACAATTGGAATTTTATTGACCGGCAATTTGATCCCAATCTTAAGCAGGCAACAATGTTTCAAAGTTGCCCTGCTCAGATGTCTGATACGGTTAATAATTGTTATTATTTCATGTGGCAGAATATCAAACAAGTCAAATACAATGATAAAAAAATAATTGTTACAATAATACAGTACCACAAAAATAATTAAACACTGGATTCACCTGGATGAGCTGCCGGGCATTGGGCAAAGTTAACCAAATAACAGTCCGCGGACCGCCCTAACCCATACCCCATCCAGGTGAATCCACTGTAGTATTTTTATGTGACATAAACATAGCTTAAAATTTCATTCAAAGTTACATATAACAAAATGTTCAATTACTCAGAATCAAAACATAAAATTATACAAACAAATATCAATAAATACACTGCATTACAAGGTGAGAAATAGAATAACGGGTAACAGAAAGGAATATGCTGACCAATTATCTATTAAAATTAACTTTGAATTAATGGAATAGCCTACATGTACATGAGATGGGAGAGTTCACTAGCGTACGTACGGGGGGGGGGGGGGGTGGCAGAGGAGGCAGTCTGCCCCCCCCCCTGACGATAGAAGGGTTTTTTTGTCTCACCTGCATAGCAGAGTAAGACTATAGGCGCCGCTTTTCCGACGGCGACAGCGTCGTCGGTGTCAACATCAAATCTTAACCTGAGGTTAAGTTTTTGAAATGACATAACTTAGAAAGTATATGGACCAAGTTCATGAAACATGGCCATAAGCTTAATCAAATATTACTGAACATCCTATAAGAGTTTCATGTCACATGACCAAGGTCAAAGGTCATTTAGGGTCAATGAACTTAGACCATGTTGGAGGAATCAACATCAAAATCTTAACCTGAGGTGAAGTTTTTGAAATGTCATCATAACTTAGAAAATATATGGACCTAGTTCATGAAACTTGGACATAAGGTTAATCAAGTATCACTGAATATCCTGCATGAGTTTTATGTCACATGACCAAGGTCAAAGGTCATCTGGGGTCAATGAACTTTGGCCGAATGGGGGGTATCTCTTGAATTCCCATCATAACTTTGAAAGTTTATGGATCTGATTCATGAAACTTAGACATAATACCAATCAAGCATCACTGAACATTTTATGCAAGTTTCGGGTCTCATGATTAAGGTCAAAGGTCATTTAGGGTCAATGAACTTTGGCCGAATTGGGGGTATCTGTTGAATTACCATCATAACTTTGAAAGTTTTTTGGTCTAGTTCGTCAAACTTGGACATTAGAGTAATCAAGTATCACTGAACATCCTGTGCGCATTTCAGGTCACATGACCAAGGTCAAAGGTCAATGAACTTTGGCTGAATTGGGTGTATCTGTTGAATTACCATCATAACTTTGAAAGTTTATGGATCTGATTCATGAAATTTGGACATAAGAGTAATCAGTTATCACTGAACATCCTGTGCGAGTTTCAGGTCACATGATCAAGGTCAAAGGTCATGTACTGTAAGGTCAGTGAACTTTGGCCATGTTGGGGTTTTTTGTTGAATAACCATCATATCTCTGTAAGTTTATTGGTCTAGTTCATAAAAAGTGGAAATAAGAGTACTTAACCATGTATCACTGAACATCTTGTGCGAGTGTGAGTAGTTTTCAAAGTCAGCACTGCTGCTATATTGAACCGCGTGATGCAGGTGAGACGGCCAGAGGCATTCCACTTGTTTTTTTTTTGCTCGTCAAATTTTGGGACCGGTTTTGCCCCCTCTTTGGAAAATCCCAGGTACGCCACTGGGAGAGTTGCTTGCAAATAATATGTCACAAATTAAAAACTTGAATAAACCATAAGTATTTATATTTTTCATGGATTTTTGTGAAACCATGACCAATATTTGTCTGAATTTTTGTTTTCTGCATTTATTTAAAGAAACTAAAATTGCCAGGGTGAACTTCTTTTAAAGTAACCTGTATTTCCATTTTCAGTTTTCTTCTTTATTTCATAGACTATACTGAATGACTGCACCCTTTCATGATTAGTACTAATGCATTCATAATGAAAAGACTTTTCTTCTCAGTCCTTCACTGAACATTTATGGTTCTGTATTATGTAGTATAATATTTGACATGACTAATGCCATTTATGTAAGTACTTTGGAAGAGGACAAACTCATCTATGCCACATGTTCTTTATTTCCTCTTTAGTACAGGGATAGTTCAGCTTAAAATGTCAGATATATGAGTCAAACTGTTTTTCAAGGGGAAGTTCACCTCTTGGAACAAAAATAGACTTGAATTATTAATGTACAGTGCAGATCTAACTGCTTTGGTGTGAGGGGACCAAGCAAACCATTTATAGATCTTAACAAAACTTGAGCCTTATTCATAATGCTATTGCATAAAAGTTAGTATTATGGTAACTCTGCTATCCAGTGGTATGTTACCATTGGATGGCAAAGTTACCCTAATCGGAACATTTTAATATGCAATGCGACCCAGATACATGTTTTTTTATTGAACAAGAATTAATGAAAAGTTCATGTTTTTTTCCGCATTATTAAGCAGATTTGCAGCATTAAAGAGAAATTCCAGTAGTTGCAGTTAACACTGATTTAATGAGAAAGTCTGTAAAACCAGGCTTAACTCAGTATATCATCGAGGATCTACATGTAGATCTGGTACAGTCACATAAACTGAACTTTGTGAAATCTTGAAATCTACACTGAAAAACGTTCACACTGAAGATCACCAATACAGATAGGTACACGTGGGACAGTGTATTATTATTGCTGGAATAAAGACCTGACGGAAGTGACCGAATCCGCGCTTATTTTGCTCATTTCTCAGCAATTACACAATTTCTCCCAGAATTCTTTGGCACATATTGTTTATTCATACAAACAGACACTTGGGTGGTCATTATATTAGATTCTGTAAAAAGTCAATTTGAGATCGTTAC